>NW_018745354.1:0-25591 GCF_001683475.1 Chenopodium quinoa
CTCTCTTGTTTCGGGGTTTTCTGATGTCCTGCGGGAGAGTTACAATTCCGAGACTGGAACCGGACGCCTGTACCTGCAAAATAACGGAGACTCCTGAGAGCTCCGCCTCCAACGGTCAAGTTAGTACCTGATTAAGGAGTAATTAATACAGAAATTAAAGTAATAAGGTCTCTCTAGGTGAGAGTATTTAATGTAGGTAATCTGCTTTGCTAGCGAGATCAGCCGGTTATTAGTGTGTTCTGTAAATTATTCGGTCCCCCGATTAATGAGGATTAATCGAGTATTTATAGCCTTGGGAAGCGTGCAACTCTCTAGGTTTAAGGTAAACCTAGGGCCGAACGGGCTTCTAGACTGAAATGGGCCTTGATGGCCGGTTGTCCCATTTGGCATGGGTGGACACGTGGCGTGTCTTAAGTGGTCCGTGGAGGACGCGTGGCGGAACCTGGTTGGTCCACTTGTCAAACGGCGCTTGGTGGATAAAAATCCCCTAATCATTTGCCCTCACAGGTGGCACGCGACTGGTCACGTGTCGCCTGTGACAGGTGTCGCACGGTGACAGGCGACGGCCCGTTACAGGTGTCACCTTGCAGACGGCCGGGAGACTCTCCCGCCCAAATTTGAATTCGGAAGCGACCCTTCGCCTTCTCATTTTGCCTATAAAAGGAAGTGCTGACTTCGGTCATTTTCACATTTGAGAATTTTTGCGAGAACATTCGGACCCCTGAACTTGCTCTGACATTTTCGGACTTTTTCTGCCTACCGCCTGTTCTGACAAGCCGACTGACCCGAACTTCCAGGACTTCATCAACTGTCATCCGTTCAGGTAACTCAGTTCTCTTACTCTTAATTTTCTTTTTATTTTTTGAAATGGCACCATGGAAGCACACGACACGCCCTAAGTTAGTGATCAGCCGGTCACCGGGGACGGCTGAATCTAGGACTAGGAGTGCCGCCTGCCCTTTTCTGGACCCATCTTTGCCCTTTATACAAAGTCCGACTGAATCTGTGTCTATGCAGAACGTGATGGCCAGAACAAAAAAGACTGCTAGAATATCAAACTCAGACGGCTCCTCCCAAAGGGTACTCCTTAGCGAAACATCTGACCAGGCGCCAGATGTGGAACGAGGCGACTGTCAAGCTGACAGTTCTGAGAGAGGGACCAAGGTGTTCCCTTCTCATCTAACCGTGGACATGTCCAATTTACCTTCTGCTCCTTCTAAGGGAGAGGAGGCGGGCCCCTCTAGGAGAGGGGAGGAGTCGTCCTCTTCGGACTCGTCAGGGGACGAGTCCGATTCCAGCTCTTCTGACCATAGTTCTTCTGACTCAGAAGAAAAACATAACCGCCTACAAGAGGCGAGAAGTTCCCATGCAGTGGAGAAGGGGGATAATTGGGCAGAGCCGTCCGCCTCTTACAGAGAGGAAAACACCCCCTACTACTGCAGGGTGCCCCGGGGCCGGATCGCAACCATGCGAGACAACGTGGCGAGCTTTATTGCTAACCACAAAATGGGCCCGGAGTATTTACTGTTTGTGCCGGATCCAGAAGATACTGTCGTCTGGCCGGCTGGTACCAGCTATGGTGACGGCTGTTTTGGCTGCTATGTGGCGGCCATCAAAGCTGGTCTGCGCTTCCCATTACATCCGGCTGTTCAGCGGATTTTAGATGGGTATGATCTGGGGTTATGGCAGTTAGCCCCCAACTCTTGGGTAAACGTACTCGGCTATGTGGCCGGGTGCGAACTGAACGGGGTGGAGCCAAGTTTTGAGGCTTTCGCCCACATGAACTATCTCAGCCGGACCCCTAAGTCGGGAGGTACCGGCTGGTATCAACTAACAAGCCACAGGGGTTACCTCATGACGAGAGGTAAGGCAAACAAATGGAAGGATTGGCGGAACACCTTCCTTATTATCGAGAGTTCAGACACGGAGCTGAACAAACGATTTAACAAGTGGAACAGGGATCCGCCTCTTCTTGCAGGCGGCCGCAGCATGCCGCCTGTTCCCCCAAAGGCTAAAAGAGAGATCCTAGACAAAGGACTCTTCAAAGTAGAGACTAGGGTGAACTCTACTTCAGGGGTACGAGAGCAAGTACCCCTACACTGCGTCCCGAGCTTCAAGTGGCTCTATGATGAGTACTTCTTGGCCGCCTGTGGCCTCGGCAGTCGGTGCTCTAGAGGTAGCCGGCCTGACGAATACTCTGTTTTTTCACGCCTTGTTTACTTGGGATTTTTACTAACTTTGCTGTTTAATTCTTTCAGCCGACGCCATGAGTAAAATAACAGCGTCTAAAACTGCGGCGGCCATGCTGCGGGTCTCGCTAATGAAGCAGTCGTATGCCGACTCCCCCAGCAAGGAGGCACCCTTGGTAAGCCTTGAAAACTCTTCTCCTTTTAGTTGTATTATGCATATACTAACTCTTTTTGTTTTCAGTCTGGCACTCCAAGGGCTTCTTCCTCGCAACAGCCGGACCCCAAGGCCCGGAGGACGACTGTTGCAAGCTCTCCTGGGTCTTCCAGGAAAACAGTGGCGGCTGAGAAGCAGCCGGCCACTTCTTCAAAAACCCAGGCGGGGCCGCCTAGATGTATGGACACTTGCTTGTAAAAACTCACTCTTGCTTCCTTCTTGATTAGGTCTAACTTGTTTTTCCTTTTGCTTAATGCAGCCGGCCCCCAGGGACTTGACTTGGTTGAGGTAGCCAAGTCAATGGTTAAAGTAGTTCCTCCCTCTGACAGGGAGGCGGTCAAGGGTGCCGGCACCCTTGACCTCGATGGAATTTCGGGGATCCTAGCTGAGGTATACCCTTTTGAAGTTCCAGGACGCCTGTTAACCCTTATGATTGGAAACTGACGCCTGTTTTTCTTTGTACTTAGGCCCTGCTCCGAGTCAACAGCCTTCGCAAGCCGATTGATCGGAAAAACAAAGAGGTAAAGGCCGCAAAGGCTATGGCCGCCTCCAGCTGTGATAAAGCAATGTTTCAAATTGCCCAAAATGAAGTACTGACCATTGATCTTCTTTATTATCAGGCGCAGGCGACCGCCGCTGTTCGGGCTCAGCTAGAGGCGGCCCAAAAGAAGGTTGACGAGCTGGAGGGGACCGTCACCAAACTTAAAGCCGAGCTGAAGCCCCTTCGTCAGAAAATGCACTCTTACGAAGCCATGGAGAAATCTTTGGCTAACGTAAAAGAACGCCTGGTGAACCAGGAGAAGAGTCTTACCCAAGAGCTCTCGGACAAGGCCGAGCAAGAGAAACAAGAGCTCGTCCGGGAGATGGTGGAAGACTCCGCCCAAATCCAACGCATGACCTGGGAACGACTGTTCCCCAGTGCCGACTTTGCCTCATGGGAAAGAACGTACCGCCAGTGTTCGGAAATATATAATCAACAGATCCTGGCGGCTGCTGAAGAAGAGGCGATGGACGTTGCGTTGGAGGAGGAAGAGGCTGTTGTGGCGCTTGTGCCACTTGGGGGTAAGGCATCAAAAGATGATGCAGCTAAGGCCGAGTCCAGCAAGAAGAGTGCTGACCAGGCGGCTGCTGCTGATACTGAACTGCCCCCTTCTTAAGCTTTAAGTATATTTTTTCTTTTCACGGCCTGCGTGCCGTTTGCTTTGTAATTACCCGGCCAGGGGGCCGGGGTTTTGAATATTCTGCTGGTCTTTTATGGCCGGCTCATTTTAATCAAATTTTTTGTTTTTGTTCAAATTTGTCTAAGTATTTGAAATTTGCTCACTAGACAGACTGTTGTGTATGGCCGAACGTTAAGACAGGTACAAATAGTAAGTATGCCGCCTATGCCCCTGGACGACTGGTTGTCTGTTTCCAGGATAGATAATCAGTCGGCCATTTAATCAATCGGTATTCGAACTCTTTATTCAATTTGACCAAGTAAATAGAATTACCAAGTAGCCAAGGAATTTAAGTAGGAAAACAAGCGGCGGGTACCGGTTGTTTCCCTTTATTGCCAATGTTGGCCTCTAATTTGTTATTTGTTAACCTAGCAAGAGTATTGGTTGAGAGCCTTTGTTTATAAAAACAAGTGGACGACTCGTACCTTTTAGGCTCAGTACTAAGTTTGAGTGACTATTAAGTTAACATAGGAGTTACTTAGTCTTCGTCACAATCTTGATTGAGTAGTAAAGGTATCAGGCGGCGTAGGCCGGCTAGACCCCTTGATTTACCAATGTTTGTTGGCTATTTACTCAATAGGTTATCCAGTAGGAATAGGGGTTCGAGTGCCCTTGTTTGTATAAAACAGGCGGACGACTCAAACTTTTTAGGTTCCATACCAAATTTGAAGGAGTGACTATGAGTTAACTTTGGAGTTACTCAGTCGCCGTCACTTTTGTTTGAGAAGTAGAGGTACCAGGCGGCGTAGGCCGGCTAGACCCCTTTATTCGCCAATGTTTGTTGGCTATTATCTCAATAGGTACCCCCTGCATTTATCCCAAGTAATACAGGCGGTCATCTGACTCAGATGTCAACTGCTACCACTGGTTTGGTTAGTGATAGAGTTATCCTTGTCTCAAAAACGGCTACGTGGTTGCCCTTTGGGACAGTCGTATAGGTGCCGTGTAATTAGTTTATAGAACAATGTTCCACCCAAAAGGGAGCTGCTCTCTGCGACGAATTTCATCCGAATGGATGCCGCCGGACGCCTGCTATAATGTTGGGACAGGTCGGATTAGTTTTTAAAAGTTAGATCAGTTGACTAGGCGCCTGGTCTGATCATTCGGCCGGTGGCCTTGGTAAGTTCTTGGTGAACGTAGGTGCTAAGTCAAAGAAGGGTAGCCGCCTGTTAGGCACAGGGTCGGCCAGGCCCTAATCTTTTTAGCTAAGTATTGTGAGTAAAATACTCAATGGAGAGTAGCCGACTGTAAAGGTACAGACGGCATGCCCCTCTGATGATAGAGTGAAAAAACTCAATGGAGAGTAGCCGACTGTAAAGGTACAGACGGCATGCCCCTCTGAAGATAGAGTGAAAAAACTCAATGGAGAGTAGCCGACTGTAAAGGTACAGACGGCATGCCCCTCGTAATACAAAATTGAATAGTAAGTGCCAACTTTATTAAGTAGCTCTTTACTTTACATCATTCAAAAGAAATATTTCTTAAGGTTATCTACATTCCAAGTTCGAGGCAACGGTTGTCCGTCTGGTGTTTCCAGACGGTAGGTACCGTCCCTGACTTCCGCATAGATTCGGTAGGGTCCTTCCCAGTTGGGAGTTAGTTTGCCAGACTCGTTAGCCCTACCAACTGCTTCCATTTTTCTAAGTACAAAGTCCCCTACTTTGAGTGGACGCCTGTGCACTTTCTTGTTGTATGATCTAGTCATTCTCAGGCGGTAGATTTCATGGCGCAAAACAGCATTGCCCCTCTTTTCAGGAAGTGAATCTAATGCCAGGCGCATAGCTTCCCAGTTTGCCTCTTCGTCATATAGCATTACTCGAAGAGTCGGCTCGTAGTGTTCTATTGGAAGAACAGCTTCTGCACCATAAGTTAGGAGGAATGGAGTTTCTCCAGTCGCCCCTTTTTCAGTCGTCCTAATGGCCCAAAGAACATGTGGTAGTTCATCTGCCCATAGGCCGCCTGCTCGTTCAATTTTTTTCTTGAGACCGTCTGAGATGATTTTATTAAAGGCTTCTACCTGGCCGTTTGCTTGTGGACGGCCGACAGATGCAAAGTAATGTCCAATTCCTTGGTCTCCCAACCAGCTTTTGAGAACAGGCGTCTCAAATTGGGGACCATTATCAAAAACCATAGACATGGGAACCCCGAACCGAGTGATGACGTTTTTCCAAATGAATGAAATTACATCTTTCGTCTTGATTCCCTTTACAGCCTCCGCCTCTACCCATTTAGTGAAGTAGTCAACGGCAACAAGTATATACCTTCTGCCGCCTGTAGCAGGCGTATATGGACCCAGAATGTCCATGCCCCACTTAGCAAATGGTAGTGGGCTGTGAATGGTAGTGAGGTCAGTAGCCGGACGGTGAATTAATTTGCCAAACCTTTGGCACTTGTCACATTTTTTCACCATCTCCATTGCATCTGCTTCCAAAGTAGGCCAAAAGTAGCCCTGCCGCCTTGCCCTTTGAGCAAGCATCCTACCACCTATATGGGAAGCACAGAAACCAGAGTGAAGATCATCTAGTATCTCTCGTCCCTTTTCAGGAGTAACACACTTTAAGAAAGGTTGAAGGTGCCCCCTCTTGTGCAGTTCCCCCTGTATCATTTCAAAACAGGAGGCTCGTTTTTTCGGTGATGCCGCCTGTTGAGGATCATCCGGCAGTGTACCGTTTGTCAGATATGCCCTGATTGAATCCATCCAGGTTGAGCTTCTGTCTAGAATTCCAATAGGATTTTCCTCGATGCTTCTCTTCTCCATTACTTCCCAAAACACAGTTCGAGGAGTATCGGAGGAGGCGGATGATGCTAATTTCGAGAGTGCATCTGCCTGGTTGTTTTCTGATCTCGGTACTTGGATCAGATGGAAATCCTCAAGGGAGCCGACTGCTTGTCGGACCGCCTGTAAATATTTGATCATGGCCGGATGTGTTGCTTCGTATTCGCCATTGTACTGACTCACTATCAGTTGTGAATCAGAACAGGCGTCTATTTTCCTTGCCCCGGCCGCCTTACACATGCGGATCCCGGCTAGTAAAGCTTCATATTCTGCCTCATTGTTTGAAGCCTGGAAACTGAAGCGTAGAGCATACTCGAACCTGTCGCCCTCTGGAGATTGACATACGACGCCTGCTCCACAACCGTTTGAAGTAGAGCTTCCGTCCACATATACCTTCCAGACTTGTTCTGGAACTTGAGAGTCAGGAGGACGAGTCATCTCTACAATAAAGTCAGCAAAGGCTTGCCCCTTCACTGCTTTTCTAGGCTCGAAAGTAACTTCGAGACTCTGCATTTCTATGGCCCATTTGATCATTCGTCCGGAGGACTCCATGGTGGTAAGGGGCCGCTTGATCGGTTGGTCGGTATACACGACGACTGCATGTGCCAGAAAGTAGGGCTTCAATTTTTTAACAGCCATGAAGAGTGCAAGACCAAATTTCTCCACTAGGGGATACCTCAACTCGGCATTTTTCAGTACGTGACTGACAAAGTAGACCGGAAGTTGACAGCCGTCCCTTTCAGCAAGGAGCACCGCGCTTAACGCATGATCAGAGACGGCCAGGTACATGTAGAGATTTTCTTTGGGCAAAGGGCTGACCAGCCTTGGCAAGGAATGCAAGTGAACCTTTAATTTCTGGAAGGCGGCCTCAGCATCCGGCCCCCATTCAAACCTTGCCTTTTTCTTAATTGCCTGGAAAAAGTATAGGCATTTGTCGCCTGATCGGCTTAGAAATCTTCCCAAGGCCGCCAGACAACCTGTTAACTTCTGAACCTCTCGGACGGTACGAGGCGACTGCATGTCAATGACCGCCTGTACCTTCTCAGGGTTCGCCTCTATTCCTCTCTGGTTGATAAGGAATCCGAGAAATTTCCCAGACTCAACTCCAAATACACATTTCTTGGGATTGAGCATGACATGGTGCCGCCTGAGTGTGGCGAAAGTTTCTCGGAGGTCCGTCAGATGATCTTTCTGAAGTTTAGTCTTAACAATCATATCATCAATGTATGCCTCGACGTTTCTCCCAATCTGATCAAAGAACACTGTGTTTATCATTCGTTGGAATGTAGCCGGGGCATTCTTAAGACCAAACGGCATGACCGTATAGCAGTATAATCCCTGATCAGTGACGAAGGCCGTCTTCTCCTGATCTTTCTTCCACAAAGGAATTTGATGAAAACCAGAATAGGCGTCCATAAAACTCATCAAGGCATGGCCGGCTGTTGAGTCGACCAGGTTATCAATTTTGGGCAGAGGGTAACTGTCTTTGGGGCACGCCTTGTTCAAGTCTGTGTAGTCTACACACATTCGCCAGGTGCCATTCGGCTTTTTAACAAGTACCACATTTGCAACCCAATCTGGGAAGTAACATTGCCGAATGAACCCTGCATCAAGTAATTTTTTGACTTCGGCGGCGGCCGCCTGACCTCTTTCTTCACCATGGTTCCGCTTCTTTTGCCGTACCGGCTTCTTTTTCGGATCCACAGCGAGTTTGTGTACTGCCAGATCAGGACTAATGCCTGGCATTTCATGGACTTCAAATGCAAAGATGTCCTTGTATTCTTTCAACAGGTTGTGAAAGTCATCACCAAGGTTTCTCAGAGCAGTCGTCCCAACTTTGACTGTTCGGTCAGGGCGGGAGTCGTCTAATATCAGGTCCGTATGCTCACCAGCCGGCTGAGGGCGGAACTCATCCGGCCGGTCCTCTGCCAATGATTGCTATTTTCTTGCCTTTCTGGCGGACTCTGTCTGGGACGCCTTTCTTTTTCTGTCGCCTGTTTCTTGAACAGGCGCACTTTCCTTGACATTGTCAAGGTCTGTTTTTTCTCCACTTGACCCAGTGGCCTTAGCAGTGGGTTTGACATCCGAGAGATAGCACTCTCGGGCCATCCTCTGATCTCCCCTTAGGGAGCCGACTGTTCCATTGTCCCTTTCAAACTTAAGCAGCATAAGTGACGGGATTATAACAGCCTTGGCACTATTCAGGGTTGGGCGACCCAGAATCATGTTGTAGGCAGAGAGTTCCTCTACAACTAGGAATCGGACTACCATGTGTCGTCCTTCCCCTTTTTCGCCCAGGCGGACTGGTAGATCAACTCGTCCCAGTGGGTGGACGACTCCTCCTCCAAACCCTATTAAAGGGTGGGAGGCCGGATGTATGCAGTCCGTCTGATATTTCAGTTTTGACAGACATTTGCTGCTGATGAGATCTGAAGAGCTCCCAGTATCTATGAGGATTCGACCAACTCTCTGGTTGGCCACTTTACATTCAATAACGAGAGGGTCGTCATGCGGCCCCCTTATTCCTCCTAGATCCTCTTCAGTGATGACAATCTCAGGAAATGTATATTTGGACGGTCGTTCTTGGTGAACGGAATTTACATCTAACCGCCTTATATTATCTTCGTTGCCCCTAATAGTGGGGCCGCCTCCTGAGAAGCCGCCTGCAATGGTGTAGACGACTGCATCATCAGTATCGGAACTGTCGGCCTGTTGATTCTTTTTGGCCGACTGCTTTTTTGAGGAAGTATTCCCCGTAGATTTCTTGACATAAGTGTCAAGATCACCTTGATCAGCCAAGCGGTCTAGGTACCGCATGAGACTAATGCAGTCGTTGGTGTGATGACCAATGTCATCATGATAAGCACAGATTTTGTCTTGGTTCCGGTTGCTCGCAGAACCCTTCATGGGGAGCGGTTTCTCAATTGAGAGCCGTCCCTTTATTTCTTTTAGGATAAACTGGTTATCCTTGTTAAACACATACTTTGGGGAGTATGGTTTGAATTCCTTTTTCTTCTTGGCCGGCTGTTTAGAGGAATCAGCCGCCCAGACCCCTTTTCTTTTTTCATCTTTGTTGGACGACTGTTTCTGTCGTCCTTCTCTATTGTCGAACCTCTTCCCGTCCGACTGTTTCATTGTACACAGATCAGTCGCCTGTATATAGGCTTCTGCTTCAATCAAGGCCTCTTGAAGAGTCGCCACCCTTTTTCGAACTAAATCAAATTTGAAGGTAGACCCGTCTTTGAGACCTCTAAAAAAGTCAGTATAAGCTACCTCATCCGGTAACCCTTGAATCTGTATTCTCATCAGGTTGAACCGCCTGATGTAGGAACGAAGCCCCTCCTTTTCACCCTGCTGAATTGTTCCCAAATCAAGGGTCGTTTTCTTCGCAGGGATGTTCATTGCAAAGTTGGAGGCAAATAAGTAAGCAAGCGTCCTGAAACTGTTTACACAACCAGTCGGCAGGTTGCCGAACCATTGCTGTGCAATTCCCTTGAGAGTTGCTGGGAAACACTTGCACCAAGTGGGATCATCCAACCCTTGAAGGTACATCAGGTTGGTGAATGCCATCAGATGGTCTTCCGGGTTAGTAGTGCCATCATAGGCGCCTACTAAAACATTTTTTACTCTGGCCGGCTGAGCGGCTTCAGTAATTTCCTTGGAGAAGGCCGACGGCTGTTCACCAAGTCTAAGCAGCCGTAGCTGCCAGTCCATAGGTTGGACGTTTTTTGCTGCAGGTCCACCAAATGGAGGTGGCTGCATAAAATATTGTTGTTGCGGCACAAATGGCAAATTTGGTACCGCCTGCGCACTATGAAAGCCAGACTGTCGGGAGGTGCCGCCTGACTGACTCTCATGGTACGACTGAGTTGGCCTCATCGAGGCATTTCGCAAACTGTCCTGAAAATTTGAAGTAGAAGCCGACTCTGATAATCGGTCACTCCTCTTCTGCTTTAGCAGGTGCCGAGCATCTGTGAACGTTTGCTTTGACCCGTCCGCCTGAATATGACGAACCGGTTTCCTATTTCCCGTAGGATAACGGAGTTTTGTGAAATCAAGAGCAGACGGCTCCCGCTTCTTAGATTTAGGATGGGGAGTCGCCTCTCGCCCTTGAACTGGCTTCCTCTTGAGTGAAGTGGAAGGTTTTTTGGCCGCCTGCTCTTTGACTGAAGCAGGCGGTTTTTTGTTGATCAACTCTTGGATCTCTCCCTTGAATCCCCTCATGAAGGTCATGAGTTCGTTTCTTGTGATCGGAGCAGACCCATCAGTCGGCTGTTGCCGAGCAAGCGGTGCGCCTGCTGGCTCACTTCCTGTTTGAAGATACTCCCGTTCCCTTATTTCAGTATGACGGGTACGGCGGGCCCTTAGGGTCCCGTCTGGAGCTGTATGAGTTTCAACTTCAAATTCACTTTCGGTATCATGGTCCGACTGAACTTGAGGGTCGTCTAGGGGACGCCTCTCTTCTGGGGTCGGTACAGACTTGGATGCCATCTCTGAAGTACTCTCCCCACAGACGGCGCCAAATGTTTCGGGGTTTTCTGATGTCCTGCGGGAGAGTTACAATTCCGAGACTGGAACCGGACGCCTGTACCTGCAAAATAACGGAGACTCCTGAGAGCTCCGCCTCCAACGGTCAAGTTAGTACCTGATTAAGGAGTAATTAATACAGAAATTAAAGTAATAAGGTCTCTCTAGGTGAGAGTATTTAATGTAGGTAATCTGCTTTGCTAGCGAGATCAGCCGGTTATTAGTGTGTTCTGTAAATTATTCGGTCCCCCGATTAATGAGGATTAATCGAGTATTTATAGCCTTGGGAAGCGTGCAACTCTCTAGGTTTAAGGTAAACCTAGGGCCGAACGGGCTTCTAGACTGAAATGGGCCTTGATGGCCGGTTGTCCCATTTGGCATGGGTGGACACGTGGCGTGTCTTAAGTGGTCCGTGGAGGACGCGTGGCGGAACCTGGTTGGTCCACTTGTCAAACGGCGCTTGGTGGATAAAAATCCCCTAATCATCTCTCATAACCTCCTACTTACTACCCTTGTTTTAGGGTTTTTTATGAGTCCTACGGGAGAGTTACAACACCGAGACTGAATCCACGCGCCTGTACCTGCAAAACAACGGAGACTCCCGGGGTGGGAGTTCCGCCTCGGACGATCAAGTTAGAACGTGTTCGGATGTAAAAAAAGTGCGGAATGTAGATGGGATTAGGCTGCTCTGAGGAGAGGAGTGATCATCTGACTGTTTGAGACAGCCTCGAAATCCGAGCCTTAGCTCTTAAGAAGTGCAAATAAAGCTGGAGTTAATGCTTAGAAATTAATGTACATGTGTGTTTAATGATTTTTGAATCTTGTGTTCCCAAGGGGGAACATCTCCCTTTTATAGGGTCTAGAAATGTGTGCCTAGTACTAGGTTTCAGAAACCTAGAACTGACTGGGCTTGACTAGGAATTTGGGTCGTTAAAGGCCACTTTCCTAGTTGGAAATATGTCTGCCACGTGTCGGGGCCTGATTGGTCCACCTTGGACCTTTCACGAGGTAACACGTAGCGGACTCTGGTTGTTCCACATGGATGACACGTGGCAAAGTTCAATTGGTCCACATGGCGGGGGTAAAAATCCCCTAATCATTTGCCCCTCACAGGGGTGACGTGGCTTGCCACGTGGCGCTTGTGACAGATGTCACACTCTGATTGGCCAACGGTTTTTACCGTTTTTTTTTTACTGTCTCTTGAAATTCACCCCCCTATAAACAGGGAATGTCCAAATCATTTGTTTGGGCGTTCTAGAATTTTCAGACTTTGGACTTTAGCCCTTGACACCTTTTGAGAAAGGACGACGATTGTCGCTTCCTTCCTGGCCGCCTGCTCTTACAATCGCTAGATTTTTCAAGCACCATCAACTTTTCAAATCAAAGGTAACCGCTTGTATTTCTCTTGTACTTTCACTTTGTTTGTTTTCTTTTTTAAAAATGGTATCCCAAAAGCACACGGCACAGCCTAGGTTAGTGATCAGCCGGTCACCGAGGATGGCTGAATCTATAACTAGGAGTCCCAACTGCCCCTTGCTAGACCACCCTTTGCGAACTGCCCCAAGTCCGACTATCTATGTGTCTGCGCAGGACACCATGGCCAGAACTAAAAGAACAACAAGGGTGACAAACTCAGACGGCTCCTCCTTCTATGCGCCTATCATTGAGCTATCTAACATGCGGCCTGGTGCCCCAAGTACCCCCAGTGATTCCGTCATAGAAGAATCATGGGAGGAAGTTCAAAATGACATTCCGAGCTCCATTGATCAAGCCCCTCAGGCGGACGATAGGTCCTACTCCTCAGACAGCGAACCCGAAACAAGCACCTCTCACTAGACGAAAAAGATAAAAAGGCATCGGTTCAAACCCCCCCTTTGGCACCGGTTTTGAACCGTTCGGTATTTGAGGGATGCCAAATCCATGAAAATTTGGCACCGGTTCAAAACCGGTGCCAATTAAAGAATTTGGCACCGGTTAACCGGTGCCAACTATCATGGCGCGATTTTTTTTATTTTCAATACTATTGGCACCGGTGCAAAAAACCCCACTTTAGGCACCGGTTCTTGCTTTGAACCGGTGCCCAAAGTGTCAAAAAACAATTTTAAAAAACTTTTGGCACCGATTCTGGTCAAAACCGGTGCCAAAAATACCCCAAAAAAATAAAAATAAATATTTTTTTTCACTTAAATTGATATAGAAACATTAACATATATATAAAGTTACATATTTTCATTAAAAAGGCTGTAATATTACAATTTTCGTCCAGAAAATATCAAACAAGGAACGAAAATATCTAAGACCAGCTCCACACTAGCAGCTGAACAGAGGAACAAGGAACTAGCCAACACACTGCGCCAACCCTCAAGCCCAGCAGGACAGCAGCAGCAGCCAAAAGCAGGCACATAGCACCAGGCAGAGAACTGCACAACAGCAGCCAGAGTAAACAGAGCCAGAAACAGCAGCAGCTGGCAAAGCAGAGAAGGAACCAGCAGCAGCAATGCACAGACAGAACTAGCAACAGAAACCAGATAGCAGGAGGACCAGAAACTAGCAGTCTAGCCTAAAGTAACACAGCAGCCAGCAGCTCAGAGAAATCCCTGGAGATAAAATGTAACACCAAGCAACAGTTAAAATAGGAGCATTCAAGTATTCAACAGAAGAAACTCCCAGCTAAAAGAATGATATGCATTAAAAAAAGTTCTAAAAATTTAATATGGTGCTAATTCATAGGATAGTATAACTATTCGTATTTGAAAAATATAAAATCACCTTAGAAGGCTGATAATTTAAGGACAAGGTCCTGGTACTCTCAGGTTTCCAGACTACATAATGGATGTTAGTCTCATGCCAGATGAGAGCTTGTTCATTCCCAAAATCTCTGAATTTTTCATGCTCTGAAAGATAAAACCACATATCCTACAACAAACAAAGATCTATATGTCGTGCTCAGAAAGATATAACCATATATCCCAAAAACACAAATATTAAATTAGAAGAAAAACAAAACAATCATAAAATCAATGTTCTTCCATTGCATAACTCACTGCACTGGTCATGAATGTTATAATAAATACGCTTGATGCTCAATAACATAACCAGAAAACACATAACTCTTGTTTTCTACTTAAAATTTCCTTCGTCGGTGATACATTGATATATTGACAACTATGTGTCCATGCTGCAATAATCTTGAAAATCCCAAAACACCCAATTTTAAAAGGATATTAATTTCTTTGCCTAAAAAAAATACTCATTCCATCAACGCACTCAATAACCTAAGACAAACAAGCACTCAGCCTCGAGAAACCGGACCAATTATAAAAGAGGTTGTCAACAAAATTAAATATCAATGAAAAATAAAGGAACCAAATTTCCATATAACAGAGTTTTCGGAAAAATCTAAAACCCACAAACAGAACAATAGCATGTCCATGGATTAAAATTAGAAACCCGGCGGCGGAAAGCTGGAAAGTAGGAAGCCACTCATGTTCATCATTCTTTTTTATAAAAGAGAAATTAGTAACCTGGCCTTAGAACCCCAATTTAACCCTTCACCCAAGAAAATCATTCTTTTTTATATAAACAGCATACACTTCAAATATTCCAAAATTAAAAACCCAGATGCAATATCATAAAACATATAGAATCAAATTAATTCAAATAAATAAACAAACAAACAACACACATTTAATTCAAATCCAATACTACATAATCAATAACCAAACAGATCAATGGAGCTAAAACATACTTCAATTGATAAAAAAAAATTAGAAAACCCAGGGCAACAGGAGCTAAAACAGTTAAAATCCCTGATGTTCAAGGTCTGCTTTGGATCGAGGGGTTGGTGTTAGAAACACCTGTTCAACCACTGGTTTAGTCATCAGAGCAGACTTACCAAGTCCCGAATTATCAATTGGGACAGGACGCCATCCAAGGACTGTATGACCAAGTGATTCTGCAACCTAAAAAGACAACACAAAATTCAACAGTCAAATTTCATAATCTAGAACTCCAGTCCAGGGACTGTATGACCAAGTGTTGTTCAAGTGTAATACACTAATAACATTAAACAAACACACAAACTCAAGAATAAAGAGAACAACTGAAAAAGAAGAAAGAAGAAAACCTTGATTGATGGAGCACAACTGAAGAACTCCACAATGAACTCCACAACTGTATTTACTTATGAGGTTATAATGGCTAGCTTGCATATACGGAGTATGAATTTCACTATCCAGGCATACATACAAACTGAATACAGCAAATTGTAAGGAAATTGGGAAATTATGCTAGACTGCTGACAGCTCAAGATACTGTCGAAGTCTGAATCCTGAAAATGCAGCTTCTACTGGCAGTGGTCCCCTAAGAAGGATTCAGAATATGATCTTCAATTCAGACATTCCAAAATGGACAGGATGAGATTAGATATTTCCTTTTACAATTTAGACACAGGAGAAAATCATAGTAACATCACAATTATAGAGCGAGACTAGTAGTTTTGAAGATTTCATTAAACTCTAGAAAATGAAACATACCAGGTCTGGTCTTCGTCTCTGCATTTTCCTTCCTATCCTGGCTGCTTCTTTAGGACTTTTTGCAGACTTAATAGCCTCAAAACACTCTTGTGCCAAAGGATCCTGAACACCATAAAACTTGTGCGCCTGCAGAGGGAATAGACCTAAAACATCCATATTCCATACAATGTATCTACAGAAATAGCTCAACCAAACATACTGAAATAACTCAAACAACAAAAAAAACACCAAAAAACTCAAACAACAAAAAACACCAAAAAAACTCAAAATGAATTATTGGACCAAAAGACCAAAATATAACGCAAATCTAAAAGAACTATCCTACGTTTCCAGGATAGAAGAATGTTAAAACTGCCCTCAATTTATAAATTAGTGACCATCACTACTCATTGTTGTTTAATTTCCGTTGTTTTATCTAGCTATGTAAAACCATTGTCATTTCGAATTGGTTTTGGGACTTCAGATTACTAAATTCTAGTATCACTGGTTTAATGTGGATTATGATATTATTGATAACTCTCATAAATGTGCTTATTAATATGATTTTCACTTGTTACTATGTCTGATCCTTAGTAATGGGAAAATAACACTCTGATTAACTAACCTTTCATTTAAGCTATTTCAACATTAAATCCACATAAAAGCATACAAGTACAAAATTTAACAATTACAAACCAAGACAGGAATTATGAAAACTTTTTTGGTTCTAGTGACTTAACACATAACGCCTAAATTATCATAAAACCATACCACAAAGCATTTGCCTCCTAAACTAATTTTTATCACATCAATTGCTCTACCAAATACTACTCACCTGTTTCTGGAGAATACTCAATGCAAGTTGCTAAATCTTCATGTTTTCCAGTGATGTCATAAACTCCAGAGTGTTGTAGGTCATACCTAAGAAAATCCAGTCGCAGCAAAGCAATAACCATGTTATTCTCAAACATAACATGAAAAGAGGTGTTCGCTTAAATAAATTAATACAAACAAGGGTGAAAATTATGTAGCCAACCGAAAATAAATCAATACACACAAGAATCTAATTATTGATGAGGCACCCTACATTTGAATCAGGGCAAAGCATGGCCTGGATATAGTCTCCAAATATGGCTATGAATAGGTGACAAAATTACATTGCAATAACTCTAAAGAAAATACTTACAAGGCATCAATAGCAAGCATTCTACCAATCTGGTGTCTTGAGTTGCCAGGAATTAAAAGTTGAACATGAGTCACTGGAAAGAACCTAATCAGTCAGCGGAAGCACAAATACAAGTCACCAACTAAACCATAATTAGTTTACACAACGAGAAACTATAAATACATCCAATATTTCTATTAAAAAGCAGAGGAGAATTCATAGAGGAAGGCTCTAGATGAGAGTTGAACCTGTGCATTTCATTACAAAATGTTAGAAAAGAGAGCTTTCCAGAATCGGAAATGATAACCAACATGCCTTTCCCCATAACCTGCAGAAGGAATAAAATATGCATTCAATTACAATGTAAGAAAAGAGATGTAGCCATTATGAGCATTAACATGAGGGTTCCTTACATCATGTAAAACCTGTGAGTTATATTGTCCATATATGTCGAAATATTGATCAGATTACTTTAAGGTCGAGTCAGGTCACTTTTTTACGCATCTAAATTAAAATCCCTGTTATAGTGATAACTGATAAACCCTTAAAAAAAACCTTGACCATAGTCAACTCACAAACCCTTGAGAAAAACAGAGGAATAACACATTTATAATCATAATAAAACTAAGGTGAAACCAAAATGAAGAAAAAATCAGCAATAAAAAATACTAGTACATTGGCAATTTAATTGTAGTTTATTTTACAAGATCAAAGTAAGGAAATGGAATAAAATAAATACTCTTAATATTAAATAAATAATGTGCAGTAATTTAATTAAATAAGGAATACTTACGAGACGATGATGAAAATTAGTGGGTAAAATGAGAGAGAAACGAGCAAAATGAAAATTATTCCAGTAAATTTCTTCTTCCCATGATTTATAATTCCTAAACTCCATTTTTTGCAGTGAAATCTTGTTTGAAGAAAGAGAAATTCCACCCTAATTACAAATGGTTGAAGTTATTAAGAAGATGAAGGAGGTGATAACTGATAAACCCTTAAAATCCGATCAATAGTTAGAATAGGATATCTAGTGTTAAGAAAAAAATATCAGAAAAATTACCTGGTGGTCGGTAGCCGACGCACGAAGGACGGCTGAGGGAACGGAGGGTGGCCGGCGAAGGGTGAGTGGCGGCGGGTAGGACCTACTCTCTCCTTCTCCTACTTATTTTGTTTGACAAAAATAGAAATAAAACCAAAACCTTAAAATTACAAAATTGAAAACCAAATCAACTACAAACCTTAGGTTGCGAAGAAATTCGGTAGATTAAGAAGACCACAATGGCCCAAATCTTACCTCAAAGTTGCTTCAATGGAGGTGAGAAAACTCATAATGCACTTCAATGGAGAATAGAGAGCACGAGTTCAATGGAGGAGAGATATGGAGAGAGAAGGAGGTGCATGCAGCTGCTTTAATGGAGTGAGAGAGCTCAAAAACGGCTTCAATGGAGAAGGTGGGAATTCGGAGGTGGTGGCATGGAAGAGAAGGTGAGAACGAGGGAAAAAACAAGTTGAAAAATCAGGGGGAAAGAAAAGAAGAAGAAGAAGAAGAAGAAATACGAGAAGCCCGGTTTTTTTTTAATGGCACCGGTTTAAGACGAACCGGTGCCAACTCTATTGCTTTCTTTTGTTTTTTTGTTTTTTTTTTTTTTTTGGTTGCATCGGTTTGAACCAGTGCTAATTAGATTAGTTGGCACCGGTTTTGGTTGGAACCGGTGCCAACTCTGAATTTTCCAATCCCTCCCATTTCTTTTGGCACCGGTTTTCAAGAACCGGTGCTAAAGGGGGGTGCCTATATCAAAAATTTCTACTAGTGTCTGGAAAGCCATCTGACGCCTCTGAGGAGTTGCGCTCTCGGCTGGAAACAGCGAGAGAGTCCCGTTTTGCGGAGAAGGAGGAGAATTGGGCTGAGTCGGCTGCTGGCAGGCAAAATATGTATGCCGCCTATTATTGCCATGTCCCTAAAGGCAGGCGGAAGGCCATGTCTGAGAAGATAGGTAGCTTTAGGGCCGACCATATCATGGGCCATGGTTATATCCTTTACGTGCCGTTATGCCGAGGACACCGTAGTCTGGCCAGAAGGGTCCAGCTACGGGGACGAGTGCTTTGGGTGTTATGAGGCGGCCATTCAGGCTGGCCTTCGATTTCCCTTACATCCGGCCGTACAGCGGATTTTGGATGGATAACAGCTGGGCGTCAGGCAACTTGCCCACAATTCTTGGTTCAACATTCTGGGGTATGTTGCCGGCTGTGAGATGATGAGTATGGATCCAAGCTTTGAGGCTTTTCGCCCATATGCACTATCTCAGCAAAACCCCAAAACAAGCGGTGCCGGCTAGTACACTTTGTCTAGCCACAAGGGTTATATGATGACAATAGGGAAGGAGAACAAGTGGAAAGGCTGGAGGAACAAATTTTACATAGTCTCCTACCCTGACAAAGTAAAGAATAAGATGTACAACAGGTGGAACCGCAATCCACCTCTCCTAACAGGCGCCACTGAAAAGCCGCCAATTCCAGAAAGGCAAGAGAGGAGATCCTTGACCAGGGTCTCTTCAAAGTGGACATTCAGGCAAATGCTAAACAGGGGCGAGAGAATTCATCCCCCAAAGTTACATTCCTCGTCATGACTGGCTTTTTTACGGGGACTATTGGCTGCCTGCGGTCTTAGTATTGAGAGGCCGAGAGGTAGTTGGCCGAACGTGTTTACTATTTTTGTTAGACTTAGGTGTTGTACTTTCCTTTTTTGTACATTTTGTCTAACCCTTTGAAATCTTTTTGCAGACAAGTAATGGAAAGACTCCCGGCCACTAGGAAACCTGCCGCCTACTACCGCACCCTTTTGGCAAGCGGTCTACGGACAAGGTGAATTTCTTTCTAGCTTTGTACAAGTCTTATTTAGCTTTTTTGTCGCCTACTTCTTACTTTATTGTGGTTTTTATTGTAGGGCAACTCAGCAAAGCCTTCCTCCTCAAAGCCTATCAGCTATTCAAACCCCTTGCCCTACCCTTGTAGGGTTAAGTTTAATCAGCAGTCGGCCAGCACTTCTGAAAGCAATCGGTCTATTGGCCGCATTTATACCAAGTACTTACAGAGTATTAATTGTGCAAATGTCCCTTAAAGGCCGGATCTTGTACAGCTGGCCAAGTCATGCTGAAAGCTGTCTCCCTTGAGGACAGGGAGGCGGTTAGAGGAGTCGGCACCCTCAACCTGGACCCATCCTCGCTCTTTTGGCTAAGGTACACTTGTAAAGATTTTCCATTTCTTGTTAATATAACTTGTGAGCCACTTGTAACTGACGTCTGTTTTTTGGCCGAATGCAGTCTATGCTGCGAGTGCACGGTCTCCGCAAGCCCATAAATGAGAAGACCAAAGAGGAAAATTCGCAAAAGCTCGGGCCGCCTCTGTTCTGACACAGCCATGTTCCAGATTGCTCAAAATGAACTTCTGACTACTGACATACTGTATTATCAGGCAGCTGCCAACTTGCAGGTCAAAACGGATTTAGAGGCGACCAAGAAGAGGATCTCCGAGCTGGAGCAGTTTGTCAAGGATCTGAAGGCCAAGCTTGAGCCCCACAAAGAGGCGGACCAGGAAGCAGCTGGCCTCCGAACCCGGGTGGACAAGCTGAAAGCTCGCCTGCAAAACCAGGAAGTCCAATTGGCCAAGAAGTATACTTCAAGGGCTGAGGAGGAAAAGGCGGCCCTGGTCAAGATATGATGGACGACTGCAACGTCGTCATGAAGCTGACTTGGGGGGCTCTCTTCCTGGAGTCCACCTATGAGGCCTGGCATTAATCAGTTCGCCGCCTCCTCTCAAGAGTACAATGAGAAAGTCATGAACCAAGCCCAAGAGGCTAAGGGAGAGGATGAGGAGGAGTCGTCTGATTCTACCTCAGGGGAGTCGGACCAGGGGAGGAGGAGGAGAAGGAGGCGAATCCCATAAAAGAGCAGCAGGCGACTAGGGAACAAAAGGATGCGGCTGCTGATACTAAATAGCCCCCTCCTGCTTCTTAAGCCTTTCTTGTTTTTATTCCAACTTTCTTTGGCCTGCGTGTCGTATGCTCTGTTTGTATCTTTACCGACCAAGGGTCGGATTATGAACAATTTAACTCTTTTTTTTCGGTCATCTGGCCGACTGTTTTTATATATCGTCCGGCAAATTTTAGCCGGCTTCTTCAATTTGCACTTGTGCAAAAAAATTTCATTTCATAAATTTTGCTAAGAATAAGTAACCTGCTTTTTTCATGAATGCTTATTTCATTATATACCGACTGTTTTTGCCCCTGGGCGACTGTTCGCCTGGTTTTCAAAGGTGAATTGATTAGCTTGGGAATTTTTGATACTTTATGGAGTATAACTAATTTCCAAGTCAATCAATCACAATGGTGAACCAGGCGGTCAGTCGGCCAATGCACAGGCGAACATACTACATTATCCGACTCTTGGCCTTAATATAGTTCTTTAGACGAACCACGTTTACCTACTAAGTTTTGTACTTAGTTTATTTTATTGATTTGTAAATCGTCTGTTTGTTTGGTACTTGTACAAAAATAGGCGTCAAACGGGATGTTTAACCAAAGTAGCAATCGCTTTTGGGTTACAAGAGGTAGCTTTAATTATTCTCTAACCTAAATAGGAATAGTGGCCGAATGTCGTCTGTTCATCAAAAGGACAGGCGGCTTCATTCGTACCGTTTAGGTTCCATTTTAGGTTATTCAGGTCGAGCGCCTATGAGTTAACCTTTGGGATTAATCAATCTTTGTCACCTTATTTTGAGTAAATAGAAGAAGGAAACGGCCGTTAGCCGCATGTTGTGTCCTCACATGTGCTAAGCTTTGGACTTAGCTTATTACTCAATTAACTGCTAAGTGTGGAACTTAGCTTATATCCTCAAATTTTTCCCACTGTGTTGCCCCTGAGCAACAACAGTCGGCATCCGACTTAGATATTATAGATTACCGCATGTTTTTAGAGCAGTCGGTAGTCTTTGTTGTCTTTGTCTCATTTGATCAGTTCACAGAGCAATGTGCCACCCAAATGGGATATGCTCTCTGCGACGAATTCACCCAAATGGATGTCGCCGAACGCCTGCTCATGTTAGGACAGACGTATTAGTTTATAAATTAAGAATATCCGCCCATAGGAATCATTTTGATCGTTAGGACATAGGCCTGACTTAGATCATCCGGCCATAAGCCTCATGTGTTCTGAGTGGAACAACACATAGCTGCTAAGTTTGCTAGACTTAACTTACTTCTACTCATGTTGGAGTAGTAGGAAAATAATAAAAAGGTCGTCTGCTTATTAGGCAGGCGTCCCTCCCTTTTGGGAGGATGCGTACAAAAGTATTGAAAACAAATATCAACTTTTTATTGATGTGCTTTCATTTACAAAAAATTTACAAGTCTCAGAAGTAGTACTTTTTCAAGTTGTCTACATTCCAAGTTCTGGCTAGCTGTCGGCCGTCTGGTGTTTCCAAGCAAAAGGTGCTGCCTCGTACTTCTTCATAGATCTGCAAGGGGCCTTCCCAATTAGGAGTCAGCTTTCCCTACTTATTGGCCCTACTGATTGCTTCCATTTTTCGTGACACAAAGTCCCCTTTTTCTCAGGGGCCGATTGTGCACTTTTTATTTGTAAGCTTTCGTCATTCTCAGACGGTGGATCTCATGGCGCAAGGCTGCATTGCCCTAGTGTTCTGGGAGTGAGTTTAGTGCTAGCCTCATGGCCTCCCAGTTAGCCTCCTCATCATATAACATGACTCGAAGAGTCGACTCATAGTGCTCAATAGGCAAAACGGTTTCTGACCCATAAACCATGAGAAATGGGGTTTCACCAGTCGCCCCTTTTTCAGTCGTCTTGATGGCCCACAGAACATACGTAAGATCATCAGCCGCCAGCTCTTTTAATTTTCTTTTTGATGCCATCAAAGATTAACTTGTTGAAGGCTTCAACCTGGCCGTTTGCTTGGGGACGGCCGACTGATACAAAATAGTGAGAGATTCCTTGGTCTCCCAACCAACTCTTAAGAGCAGGCGTCTCAAATTGAGGACCATTATCAAAGACCTTAGATGGGTCCATACCGAGTGATGACATTTCTCTAGATGAAGGAAATAACATCTTTGGTCTTAATGCCTTTGACCGCCTCTGCTTTGACCCATTTAGTGAAGTAGTCGACAGAAACCAGGATATACCTCCGACCGCCTGTAGCAGGCGTATAAGGTCCCAGAATATCCATGCCCTACTTGGCGAATGGTACTGGGCTATGGATGGCCGTGAGATCAGTAGTCGAACGGTGGATGAGTTTGCCAAACCTTTGACACTTGTCACATTTTTCCACCATTTCCATGGCGTCTGTTTCAAGAGTGGGCCAAAAAGTAGCCCTACCTCCTAGCTCTCTTTGCTAGGGTCCTGCCACCTATATGGGAGGCACATAAGCCCGAATGTAAGTCTTCTAAAACCTCTCGTCCCCTCTCTGGGGTGACACATTTCAGTAAAGGTTGGACATAGCCCTTTTTAAAGAGTTCTCCATTATGAATCTCAAAACTGGCCGCACGTTTTTTCATTTCAACCATCTCTCAGTAAGTATCTGGCAGGGTACTTTCTGTCAAGTAAGCCCGGATGCCATCCATCCAGGTTGAGATTCGGTCTAGTACTCGAATGGGATCTTCTTCAATGCTTCTTTTTTCCATGACTTCCTAGAAGACTGACCTAGGTGTGTCACGGGAGGCGGATGATGCAAGTTTTGAGAGAGCATCCGCCTGATTTTTCTCGGACCTAGGCACCTGACTTAGATGAAATTCATCAAGTGTCCCTACCTCTTCCTTGACCGCCTGCAGGTATTTGATCATAGCCGGATGGGTGGCTTCATAGTCACCATGGTATTGGCTTACAATCAACAGCGAATCAGAGCAGGCGTCCACTTTCTTTGCCCCAGCCGCCTTACACATGTGGATGCCGGCTAGGAGGGCTTCATATTCTGCCTCATTATTTGAGGCTTGGAACTTGAACCGTAGTGCATATTCATACCTGTCTCCTTCAAGAGACTGACATATGACGTCTGCACCACAGCCGTTCAGGGTGGAGCTCCCGTCCACATATACCTTCCAAACCTGATCAAGGTTTTCAGGATCAGCCGGCCTTGTCATTTCGACAATGAAGTCGGCAAACGCTTGTCCCTTCACTGCCTTTCTTGGTTCAAAGGAAATATCAAGACTTTGAATTTCAATCGCCCATTTTATCATTCGGCCGGACGATTCCATGGTTGTCATTAGCCGCTTGATTGGTTGGTCCGTGTAAACCACTACCGGATGCGCCAGGAAGTAAGGTTTTCACTTCTTGACTGCCATAAAAAGGGCAAGTCTAAATTTTTCAACCATGGGTACCTCAACTCCGCATTCCGTAGAACATGACTGATGAAATAGACCGGGAGCTGGGTGACGCCTCTTTCAGCAAGGAGAACAGAACTGAGCGCATGGTTAGAGATGCCTAGGTACATGTACAGCACTTCCTTTGGCAAAGGACTAACAGCCTTGGCAAAGAGTGCAAGTGTTGTTTCAACTTTTGAAAGGCCGCCTCTACATCCGCCCCCCATTCAAACATTGTCTTCTTTTTTATAGCTTGGAAGAAATAGAGGCACTTGTCTCCTGACCGACTGAGGAATCTCCCTAATGCCGCTAGACAACCTGTCAACTTCTGAACTTCTTTTACAATGCAGGGCGACTGCATGTCTATGACCGCCTGTATTTTTTCTAGGTTGGCCTCTATCCCCCTTTAATTAATTAAAAATCCAAGAAACTTCCCAGACTCAACACCAAAGACACACTTTTTGGGATTGAGCATGACCTGGTGCCGCCTGAGTGTGGCGAATGTTTCTCGGAGGTCTGTAAGATGATCCGTCTGAAGTTGGGATTTGACTATCATGTCATCAATATACGCCTCCACATTCCTTCCAATTTGATTAATGAAGACTGTATTAATCATTCGCTGGAAGGTAGCAGGCGCATTCTTCAAACCAAACGGCATCACAGTATAGCAGAATAACTCTTGATCAGTGACGAATGCCGTCTTTTCTTGATTTTTTTTCCACAAGGGTATCTGGTGAAAGCCTGAATAGGCGTCCATAAATCTCATCAAGGCATGGCCGACTGTAGAGTCGACTAGACTATCGATATTTGGAAGAGGATAGCTATCCTTTGGACATGCCTTGTTCAGGTCTGTGTAATCAACACACATGCGCCAGGTACCATTCGGCTTTTTCATGAGCACAACATTGGCAACCCAATCTGGGAAGTAGAATTGCCGAATGAACCCAGCATCCAACGGTTTTTTCACCTCGGTGGCTACCGCCTGGCTTCTTTCTTCACCATGGTTCCTCTTCTTTTGCCTTACCTAATTCTTTTTAGGATCCACAGCAAGTTTGTGGACGGCTAGATCCGGGCTGATGCCTGGCGTCTTGTCCACTTCAAAGACAAAGATGTCTTTGAAATCTTTCAATAGGTTGTGTAGGTCTGCACCCAATTTAGCAAAAGCAGCCGTCCCCACCTTAACAGTACGTTCTAGACGAGTGTCATCCAGAACAATATCAATGTGCTCACCAGCCGGCTGGGGACGAAGTTCATCCAGCCGTTCTCCGGTCAATGATTGCTATTGCGTTTCTTTTTTCACGGCCACCAACTGGTCGGCCTTTCTCTTTTTGCTGCCTACTATGGGAGCAGGCATTGTTTCCTTGATTTTTTCAAGGTCTATAGTTTCTCCACTAGGGCCGGATGCGACCACAATGGGTTTGACGTCAGAGAGATAGCACTCCCTACCCGTCTTTTGGTCTCCCCGTAGGGAGCCGACTGTTCCATCATCCCTTTCAAACATGAGAAGCATAAAGGAAGGAATGATAACAGTTTTAGACTTATTTAGGGTGGGACGACCCAAAGTCATGTTATAGGCGGTCAGCTCTTCAATAACTAAGAACCGGACCACCAAGTGGCGTC
>NW_018745355.1:0-17266 GCF_001683475.1 Chenopodium quinoa
TTTTTTTGTAGTTCACGTCATTAATACAAAAGGACGATTATTATATGCACGAATTCAAGTATATGAAATTCGATCTCTATTATTGCTATATATTACCCTAAAAATGAGCTAAATTTCACTATCCACTTGGATTTAATGAAATACTAGATTACTAGTAACAATGACCCTTCAATATTAATTGATTAGTAAATACCCTACCCTACAAAATCACTACTGTACCAATTAGCTCACCCAATTAGCCATCAACATAGATGTTGACCTAACTATATTAGTAATGAATAGCAGCCCAATCAACATAATAATTACGTAAATACAAACAAAATATCCCCTAAAACATGCACTATAATATACCAAATCTTAATAAATATTTCTAGAACACTTGCACTCAAATACAAAAAACATATGAACCGATTTTTCAATATTTGCACTCTATTTTAATTATAGCTTTTACGCCCACTTTTATTCTAAAATCCCCCTAAATTCCATTCATCTAGAAATCAAAGAGCTTTTGGTCAAATTGAAAGACTAGATGTTTTTTTAATTCTTATAACCGAGTAAAATTGAAGGAAAAAACATAACCAAAACTTGTCCTTTTTTATTGCACATATATATAGATTGCTTTGTTCTTAACCTTAGATAACCAAAATAATTCTTGCATTTTACTATTTCTTAAGCTCTCCTTTTGATCATTTATATTACCATGATTTCTCTTAGAGATATTTACACTTATTCACCAATGAAAGATCAAACACATCTTCTTTCGCAACGCGATGAAGATCAAGCCGATGAGGTCCTCTCCCTATGTGATCTATCAATTTATAGCCATACGTCTTCTGATTCCTTAAACTCGAATTCTTCTAAGGAATCCGATGACACTTCTAACGACTCGTTCGAGTTTTTCACCACCAAAAATCACCCAAAATTCGACGATATTGTATTTTGTGGAAAATCAATTCCATGTAGGGTAACACCAACGTACCAAGCACGTAAAAGTCGTAACACATGTATGAGTTATTTCTACGGCAGGATCAAACGTTCATCATCGTCGAAAATTAAGAGTCAATTGAGCTTGTCAAATGGGTTAGAAAAGACTAATGAATCAAAATCTAAGTGGTACTTGTTCATGTTTGGTTTGCAAAGATTTTCTGTTCCAACTAAGATGGAGTTAGCTGATATGAAGTATAGGCAAAGTAGAAGTGGTACAAAATCATTGGAAATGTTAGAAAGAAGTGTAAGTGATAGGAATAAAGACAAAGGTTTATCATACTTATTAAGGTCTTTGAGTTGTAAGAGTAATCACTCTCTTAATGTGTTAGATTAGAAGTTCCTTAGCTTAATGTATCATACTGTATATACTACATACTCACTCTGTCTCTAAATGTTGTTCTTACTTTAACTTTTTTGGTCAGATAATCATCGTCAAAATAGGAACAACATTTAGAGACGAAGGAATTAATGTATTATTATTAGTTTGTGTTATTTGAAATTTTTTAGGGGTGTGTCAATAACTTTTGTATTGTATGAATCTTTGGTCATGGCGCATGTTTATTACTGTAAAGATGATCTTGCATTGGTACCTAATCAATGACATTTGTTTTGCATATTTGATAAGTGGTCTATTTGTATACATCACTATTTGTTGGTTTAATTTCTTATGATAGGTTTTTTTTTTTTCTCAAAATTGATCATTTAGTTTCTTGCTTGTACTAGGTTAACTCACTTGTATAAATTACTTGTATATAAAACATGAGGTTTTTTTGAAAGTATGAGACTAATGCACAGTAATTTTATCGTGAGATGTTTAAAAATAGCTATTGTGAGTCTATGAGATGAAGAAAATTTAATTGCTACTACCTCTGCTTCAAATTATTTACAAACATTTGACATAAAATATGAGCAGAAATGTCTAATCATTGCAAATAATTAAAAACGGAGATAGTACTTTATTTAACAAATTTGCTACCTTTAACTTTAATGATTCAGTACAAACTTTTGGTTTCAAAATTTTTCACTATTACACCGAAATAAGATCAGTTCTCTTACGGAGTACATTACCAAATTACACCCAATACAAAAAAAATTCGAGTAAGCACCTATGATCTACCATACAAAATTCCGTGAGCAAGGCAACTGGGAGGAGACACAATTCCAGGGGAATCATTTGTGTACTCACCTCAAGTTAATACATGCTCAAGTTCTCTGCTTCTTTTTCTTCACAACTTTCCGACTTTTGGTAGATGGATTGCCGTTGGTCTTCACAATTTCTTTTACACTATCAGCACTCGCACCCCCTGACTTTTGTGGTGCCTTTCGCTTTTTCCCTTTCAGTTTATTCTGATTTGGCACACTACTTAATTCATCGGTCTTTGCAGTTTCTTTTTACACCATCAACACTCACATCCTCTGACTTTTGTGGCGGCTTTTGCTTTTTCTCTTTCGAATTATTCTGATTCGCCACACTACATTTAATGGACAGGACCATACATCAGCGAAATGAAGGCAGGTTAAAACCAAAGAGCACAGATGTAAATGCAAATCTAGTGTTAACAATGTTATCAGTTCAGAAGTTGATCGACATGGTAAGAACAATGACTAAGTTCAAATTTACAGTTGAATAGATGATAAGATCAACCGTATAAGAACACTAATCCTACAAGAATGATCATATAAAACATGAAGAGAGATGCAGACTGTAAGAAGCAGAATATTACTAAAAATAAAAATATTAAGAGAATAGATGCTCGGGAAAAGTAATCTCAAAGCCAAAGCTAATCTTAAAGCTGTGATACAAGAATTAATTGTGCAAGGGATGAGAAATATTGACCAAGAAATATCCTCCATCTTTAACCCTTAAACGGTTAAATCCCTAACCGCTTCTTTATCACATACAGTCTTACCATATGTAGTGCAAACCAGCTATTAGGTACACTTTGTGCCTTTGTGGTGTACCAAAGATCAATTTGTTCGTTATCAATTGTACCTAAAGGACAAATAAAGTCTAGACAGCTCATAGTGTGCCTCGAATTTATTAGCAGGGGCAATCACTTCTGACATATAAACTCCCAAATAAAATCTATCAACTATATAGTACTACATAGAAAGGAAAGATTCTACATCACTAAAAGAATCACTCAAAAAGAAAATCAGACTTACTTTGTATGGTCTTTTGTGCTGAGTTTCCTAGTCATGGCATTTAGCATTATACTTTTGTAGTACTGAATAAATGGGGATTTGTCATCGCGCTTTTCACTCTGCACATTATTCAAGAAATCATTGAGACTTATTAAAATTAGATGGTACACCTATATTTTTCTACAGATGTGGAAACGTATTTATAACCTGAAGAAATGAATCTGCAGATCCTTGGTCTATTGGTGAAAACGAAACGTCCTCTCTCTTTCTCTGGACAAACTCCATGTTCTTCTCCACCTGTGAGATGAGAAAACGACACGACAAGGTAATCAACATAACTTTAAACCAACCTACAAGGCCTACAACAATTGCAAAAAAAAAGGCAGTGTGCAGAACTGTAGACCCACTGCTAGGAAGGTCGCAAGACTCGCAAGTCTACCAGAACCCCAAATGTACACAGCTTTAAGGCATTTAACAAGTCTAAACCAGAAGAGAGATGCATGTTCAGCACATTTCTAGAACCAAATAGTTGCCCAAGCAATTGCTAGTCAAACCTCAGTTCCTCTCCTTTTTGCAAAGCAATGCAAAAGTATTTATGAACTATAGTATACAAAACAGTAAGACTTACTCAATTAATGTCTATTTTAGCAGTCTATATTACAGCGAGAGTAAAACCAAACAAAGTGTTTTCTGTAACTCAATTAACCATATTTCTGTCAACTAGCTATCATGAAGAATGTTTTCCTTTCTATCCGAGACAAGCACAAGAATGCAACAAAATTACATTGCAGCATTTTTGGTCATCAGCAATGAAAAGAAGAAAATTCAGACAAGTATACCATAAACCAAATATGTCAAAGGCAGTATAAGCTTCATCTCACAATGAGCATCGAGATAATATTAAGAAATTTATATGTAGTGGAACAAGAAGAGAGCTCATTCAAGTGTAACAATAAGATGTAAGAATATAGCTTCTATTCCGCGTAGGTTTATAATCACATGCCAACAGATTGATGTATATAATAAATTTAAATCCCAAGTGTCAGCTAGCTCTCTTTCCAAATCAAGAGTGCTAAAGAGCCAGTCATTCAGACACCGGCATGATGCATACATAAGAGTATAGAAAATGATAATATAATATATAATCCAGCTTTTTTTCCCTAGTACTTATGTAAAACACTTGCTAAAAATACTTAAATATTACCGAACATCCCTCAAGCACAGATAAAATCAGCATGTAACTTTCTTTATTATAAATTTTCAGGTTAGTAGACAGTCTTTCTCTAAGACTAGTTCAGCTTATTACTCATAACAAAAACAATCAGAAAAGTGCTAACACCAGGATCGCCTGTCCTATATGTTTCTAATCATCCATCGTCTAGAATTTAATAGGTAATGCCAGAAGCAAAGCCAACACAAATACACCAGACAAATGACGAATATATTACTTGCTGATAAATGACAAAGATGTTGAATAAACACTGCTGCGGTGCTGCCAAATCAAAAGCAATAAAGCCAATGAAATTACCTGATCAATTAGGCGCTTCACTGGCCGCCGAAGGCTTTCAGTAGCAGACTTCTCATAAAATTGCTTCAAGCGGATGATAGGAACAGTAGCAAGTTCAGGGAAAGATATGTGATGGCTCCACTGAATAAAATGCGAACAAAGCAGCTCCACAACAGCAGAACACTCTCCTCTTGAAATTCTGACGACTTCAGCCAATATTTGGGTAACTGGTCCATCAACCAACATACTTATAATTATCCAGATGTTTAAACATACTACAAGATCGTAAACTTATTTCATAGATTCAGCAGAAGAATGGTGCCACAATCACAATCAAAATGTAAACAAATTCCATGTTTCATTCTCCAAATGACACACACCCAAATACAGTAACAATTTTTTTGAGTACTAAAAACTCTTTTGATTCAATATTTCCCATGAAAAATGCCAAAATTGGCAAAATCAATGAATTCAAAAAACAAATCAATCTGTAATGAAGAACCAACAATCTTAAAGATAAAAACTGCAAATCCTGTGTCAGATGAGGTGGTGAAGCAAACTTTTAGCTACAATAAATAACTAATCATAAATTCTGCAGCAGAAGCGAGCAGGGCATAACAAGCTATGCCACAATTAATATTATACAGCAAAGTTTGCCAATGTATTGTTACAAAATCAGAAAGGTTGAAATATAATTCATACCATCAAAATAGTTGATAAGTTAATACTGCCCTTTCGACGCTTTTCATCTCCCTGGGCATTACTGCTCTCCAATAAATCCAATGCCAATGAAGAGACAGGGATGAAGATTTCACTAGCTGTGGAAAGTTGATTTAACCAGTGTATGCATTTGACTCTCAAAGGCAGATATTTCGGACCAGCAAAGAGTTTAGCCACTCCATTAATGACTTGGATGAGTGGATATAGAAGGCCATGAAGATCACAATCTTTAAAATTAACAGACACATATTTGACCCAGAGATCAATGCACAAAACATACTCCCAACTGCAAATCTTCTTCAAAGCTTCCTGCCAGACATTTATAGTACACTTTAATTTCAACAAACAGCAGAAGCTAAGGAAAATCTAAAATCAATATGTTGGCTTCACTTCTAATATTCTTGATTTTCATGTGAGAGAAATTAGAGACAATAAGTAAAATTCTCCCTTTAACAAAGTAGAATAACATTTGAAGCATGCATGACAGTAAGTGTACCATATACCTCCTTAGTTTGCAAGCCCAACTTAAGATGACAGCTAGTTTCTGAGCAGATGCCAAAGCCACTTTGATTGATTTCTGCAAATCTATAGAGCACAGCTCAACAAAGGAATTTATGATGTATTCTATATGATTTAAATTAGAAGGGTCCACAACTTTGCAGCGTGAAATTATGGCTTTATATGTTTTCTTCAAGCATTTATCATAAGAATCATGGCCAAAGTGAGAAGCCAGATCACGCAAGACATTAAAGGAGCATGATGAAAGATTCCCTCCACCAGTTGCCCAAAGGTGAACAGCAACCTGCAGTGTTGCAGTAGGTAGTCAAGAAATCACAACAGACAGCCACTATTAGGGTTACCAAACATAACATCACATTGAGAAATGAAGATAGATAAGTAAACATTAACCATAAGTCCATTCATCATATCCTTATCTGCCACAACACCAAAGAGGAAAGGAGAGGGACAAATTCACGATACATGTCAAGAGGCTGATTTAAGAGACAAACACTTTGACAGGAAAAAGTTTTACATCATCAAGAAACTGGCCTAAATTACTAGAACAAGTAATAGGATTGAATGATAACTAAAGTAGGCAACAATTATGAGATTTATTGCAGTTCCATATCTATCCACCACCATCAAGCAAGGCTTGGAGGTCCATAGCTCTACTAATTCAAACATATGCAAACTTACTCCTTCACCGATAGAGACTAATGGTGAGTTTTTGAGAAAGAGGAAAACATTCAAAAGAAACTCCAATAATCAGTAAACTATAATAAGTATGAATAGGTAAAACAGAGTGAGGTCTTTGGGGCACACAGATCAACCCAAAAGTATATATATTATGGAAACAAATTCTAACTTTTTCTCCAAAAAAATTCAATGCACTTACAGAAAAGATGTCGGGATTGGACAGAAACATTTTGGATTACAAATGCATTTAATGTCATAATATAGTTTTCTTAAACTTAAGATACCTCAGTGAGCTTGGACTGCAAAGATGGAAATGCAGCAAAAAAATACCAATGAAACTCTCAACCGTTTCAAGGAGTATGCCAACATGTCTGCATCGGTAAACTGATTCAAGAGGGACAGAGTACTAGTCAAAAATGACTTGACCATGGGCTTCACACTTTCCCATTTTGAGGAACTTTTTAACTCTAGTATGGTCTGCTTCTTGCAATCGGAAGATATTCCCAAAAAGACACGAAATAATTGATCACTTTCAGAAAGCATAAACATTAGAATGGTGCAAAAAGTCTCTTTGTTTTGTATTACTGGAGAAGAGACAGACGTATTAGATTCAGTTGATTCAGCACCATAGTGGCATGCCGAACGATAGGCATTTAGAAGACCACGCAGAATAGACAGATTTTGCTGCTCTTTAACTAGCTGACACCAGCTCTTGAGAGTAGAGGAACTTAACACTTTGCCAGCATTTGGACTTGGGGCAACGCCATTAAAAGACTGGAGATCATGATTACTTGCCTCATCTTCATCAGACTTGTCAACCAAAGAAATCACTTGTCATGTAAATAACATATATATGTAGCTCAAAAAAGGGTGAAATGATAAGAGTAGTAACCAACCATAGGGACAATTGAAACTTCTAGATCATATTTTAATAAAATTAGCCCCAAAGTTTTCAATTTTAACAAAAAAAGAGAGATTCACTTAGCACTCACCATATTATCGTTGTCAAGTGATTCAAGACCTTTAATTTTTTCTTGCAAAAAGATCACAAAGTGAGGATCCTGAAGTATTCCCACAACAACAAAAGAAAGAAAGAGTCAATTAGTAGACTAAGAAACTTTAATCAAAAAGGGTAAGCATCTAAATTCCCATTTTCCCAATAACATAAATATAAAAGGCCTACTACAAGATATAAATGTAAAATTCACATTAAAAGACAAAGCAAGCAAGAAGGCAAGAACCAGCAGCACAGTCATTTCAGCCCAAATGACTACTTAGTAAGTTAATGTAGACAAAATAAGTACACCATCACCAGTAAAATATGATTAGAGTAACGCACATAAATCTGTATACCTCAGAAATAAGGTTGAAAGATTAAATTTCAATTGCTTCCTTTATTTTGGGGGAAAGCTAATTATTACATTAAAAGTAATTAAATTTACATTTGAAGTCAATATACTCAGGTCTCAATAATAAGAACATTCCAATACTGTATAACAACCCTCTAAAGCCACAAGAAACAAATCGATTCTTCCAAGCAAGTCAATATATGATAGCAAACAAATACTTCCTCTGTTCATTTTAAATGCATCGTATTCCTTAGTAGCAAAATAATAGAAATGATTCTTTCTATCTATCTCCTCATCACATTGGTCCCCCCCCCCTTTTTTTTTTACTTTCCTCTCCCAAAAAATAGAGCATAACCTCTTTACACTGTAATTAAAAAAGACGTAGGAATATCATTTACCCAGGATTCCTCATTAACTTTTCAGATCAAATAAATAGTACACAATGAAGATGTTGCACTCTTCTGTCATATAAAGGGCACAAGAAGAGGCGACAAGGATAGTGACATAAGCAACTTCATTGTGGCAAATGTAAATACATAGAGTGTAACGGTCAAAATATGGCATGACAATATACTAATTAGCATGGGATTTGCATTTTGCACAGACCCACATTGATAAAATCTCCAGATGTCATAAGCACAAGATCGTTCATAGATAAATAAACCAGCTCAACCAACAGCACTCCTCTTCCTTGTTGGTGAAACACTGAAACCTTTTAAGGGGCATTTGTTTTGTGCAAATTTGAGGCTAATAAAAAGGCATTTGCAATGACAAATCACATTTCTCATGTTGGGAATAAAAGGGAGCCTTTTGAATGGTTACAACTTATAAGAGCCTCTATATCCAAAATTTACCAGGGTTTTAAATCATGAAAGAGGGTGAAGTTTCTAGCAAGAGAAATTTAATTAATTTGTTATTGCTTCTCAAACCATACCCATGATAAAACTGTCAGGAAAAGGACAATAGTTTAGTAATCCTCAATCATTTATTTCACTCTTAACTTGCTAAACTCCTATTTCCTATTGCCAAGTTCCCCATTTATAAGCACAAGAAATACTGCCAAGAATACCAAAAATCTATCATGTGCATACATTATTCTCATCTCTTGATTGGTTACCCTCAATCAAAAGCAACAAAATAATTTATCCAATAAACAAATTCATCAGGCAAAAAGTGAATTCAGGTATAGATTAATCTTGCTATCCCAAAGAGAAAACAAACAGAATGATGCCACAGATGACTAGATGTAACGCAAAGCCTTCAGTTTATCATTCTGGAAGTGAACATTTTTACTTTATGCATTGATTCAAGAAAAACTTCTTTGATCTTTAGAATAATTTGAAATAGAGATAGAGGAATGTTTTAGCTTCAATAAGTTTGCAGCATATATTACTTTCCCAAAAAATTACCTTTTGCTTCAAAGCCTCTAATCTTTTCTTTTTTGCCAAAAGTTCAGATAATATGGTTTGGTTCTGAATAGATAATTCGCTGCCTTTGCCAGCATCTGCAGACAAAACAAGCTGGTCAGTTATATAATTTATCAAGTTCATATTACAGCCAACTAGGTAGTGGATGAAGGAAGAAATGACAAATGCGCTATGAAATTATTTTTTACCTTCTGATTGAAGCTCCGTTTTACTCACACTTGCATATAAGCAACTTGAATCCTGTATAATTAATCATCAACACAACAAAAAAAAAGAGGCAAGACTAAAATGCATAGATACAGTTTACTTATGGTGTAATGCAGTACCTCAGAAAGATATCCATCACTTTCTGAACCATCTTCAACCATTTCAATATCTTCCTCACTTGAAAAATATATCTAGAGAAGCATCCTCTATATTTTCAATAACTGGCGTCCTAAGAACAAAAATGAAATTTTTATAAAGCACTTGCCACTTTGCCTTTAAGTGGTGATTGATATATATGTTCTCTTGCAAAATAAATGATTCTACTATATATCAGTATACACAACTACCAATAAATTTAAGAAGTAGCGTTGTAAATATGGAACAAAATAGAAAATGTGCAAGCACACAGCAGATTGCATACTTAACTATTCAAAAAAAAGTTTTTTTTTTTTTCCTTTTTGGTGTAACTTTGGTTTCACCTTTTTACCTTCCAGTAGATGTAGTATCACCGGCCGGATCTCCAGGACCGTCTCTTTCAGCCCCTAGTAAGTCCAAAAGATCCAATAAGATACATAAATCAATAAATATCATTACTATTCTTCAAATAACTACTAAAAGTGTATATACTATAAGAGAGAAAAAGGTCGCAGATTAATCACAAAAGATATACATCACTGCTCAAAAACACAATGAAATATCAAGCACAGATTAAAAACTACTTTCCCTTAGTCCAAAAACATAGTCTTATACATGATTTTACACTATACACTGAAAAATCCCTTTTAAGTGATCCTTCAGCTCTGAGTTAAACAACCACTTCTCGTCCTAATCAAACCTCAGCATTCCTTCTTTCAATTTTCAAGTGCATACTCGAAATACTCACTCCCTAAACACACAACTAAAATTCGCATTCATTAAGATTTTAATTTGGATTAGAGCTTGTTCAATAGTAAATTACTATCTTCACTATTATAATGCTAGAAGTCATATCCTAAACACACAACTAAAAATTCGTGTTCTTTACAGATTTAATTCCGAATTAGAGCTTATTCCACAACTTAAATTCGTGTTCTTCATTATAACAGTGAAAGTAGTAATGCTATAAACAGATAACTAAAATCCAAATTCTTTATAATCTTAATTCCCAAATAGAGCTTATTTTATAGCAAGAAGTTAGGGCTATCCTTATCATTAATTTCACTCTAACTCTACTCTAATCAAACTCAACTCAAAAGATGGAAATGCAAATAACAATATGCAATAAAATCAACAAATTCAGACCCCAAATATTTAATTGAATAAAAAGAAATGATAACTACAAATCCTTTACGATTAATTACAAAAACATTAATTCAAATATAGCTTAAATTGAGCATTTGAACATGAAAAAATAATCAAAAAGAACGAATTTTTAATTGAGAGTGAGAAAAATTGTTCATACTAGGAGTATTTTTCTTCTTGTGAATTGCCTTGAACTTCCTTTTTTGCTTCATTACAGTCTGTAAATGCTTCTTCGCAAATTTTCTGGCTTTCTTCCCTAATTTCCCCATAATTTGTTGTTTAATTTTTCTACCAGAAATTTGAATCTGTATACAGTATAGTATGATATAACTTGAAAAAGAATTAGGGCTAAGAAAACAAATTAATTTGAACAAGGAAAAGAAAATGGCGGCTAAGCAAATGAGAGAAACGAATGCAGGGTAATACAACACTACACAACTTACTAACGTTTGAGGGTGGGAGTAGAGGTGATCATTGGGCGGGTCGGGTTCGGGCCAGGTCAAGATAAAATCAATCCTCGGATCAGCTGAGCTTCGGGCCAGAAATCATGTCCAAAATAGTGGGGCCATGCGGGCTTTTCAGGCAAGGCACAATTGCACTCTTAAGCCCATCCATTTTTTTTTTAAAAGGGTTTTTAAAGTTATGCCCCTAAACTTTTTCGGTTTCTAAGTTGTGTTCATGTCTTTTCAAACTACGTGTGCCCTTAACCTCATTAATTTTTATTAACAATAACATTTGACATTAACAATAACTTTTTTATCATTTTATTTTTCTGATTTTTTAAAATAGTGTTAAACCAATTAGAACGGGACACGTGTCAAATTAATAACGCTACGACATCATAGTTGATAAAATAATGAGTTCTTTAACAAGTGTGGCTATCAAAGGGTATTGCTGATAAAATATCGTGAGGTGGAGTGCATACTTTGAAAATGCATAGGTACAGCTTAGAACCCGAAGAACTTGAGGGGTATAGCTTAAAAACCCCTTTTTAAAAATTGGGTCGGGTAGTTTAGGGTTGGGTTAAGGGGTGTTCAAAGTGGGCTAGATATATTTAGTGCGGGTTAGGTGATGTGTCCAATTTATATAGTATTTTACCCCCGTCCCTTGATCATAATTAGTGGTGTTTTTGGCTCTTTAGAGCCACTTTTATTACTAATTGGTGTTTTCTAGTGTTTTTGTAGTTTTGCTTGAGTTTTGTAGGAAAGTGCACCTTTGAAGCGTTTTCCGGGTTTTTCATGTAGCAACTACGGACATTAGGAGAACACGACCATCTTTGAAGCCCGAGACTGGTTAGAGCCGGTGATTAAGGGCTCGGTGTGTATATACCGGGGCATTTAGACCAAGTATTCAAGACCCGAAGAGGAAATCCAGATTGGGCCAAAGAATCAAGCCCAATCGAAGTCCAAGCCTCGAGGAAGAGACCGGGCCCAATCGGGCAAGCTTGCGCCCGATCGGGCAGTCACGCAGTAGGAGTCATCGTGCAAGGCGCGCCCGATCGGGTGAGCATTAGCTCGATCGGGCGCGGCTGCCCAGGAGAGTTGCGAAGAAAAAGGCGGGCCCGATCGGGCGCGTGTTTTTTAGGGTCCAGATTTGCCAAATTCTTAGTTTTTAATTAGGATTGTTTTTAGAGTTGTTTAAGTACGATTTTAGTACGGAATTTTTGTTTACCTTCTGTTTTAGACTTTCTCTCTCTACTTAGATTATTTTCTCTCTCTAAAATTCTCTCAACTTTGTTCTTAATTCAACTCCTTAATTCAGATTATTTTTTATAACGATTTCTTCTCTATTAATTTCAGTTATTTTCTTTAATTCTTTCATCATGTCTTATTTTATTGCTTTGATTAGTTTAAATTTAATTATGTGTGAGTAGTTTTATTTCTAGGGTTTATGGGGATCCAATAAATACTATGAAGGGGTAATTTATGATTGTTGATTGTCAATGCTTAATTATTTTCCTATTGATTGATTTAATGCTATGCAATTAGGTTTGGTCAAATTTAATTGTATGAGTTTAGCAATATTGATTCGAGATTCGAGAGATGAGAATTGATGTTTAGGCTTAGTTTCAATAGGCGGACTAATTTATAAATGGTTAAGTCGAGATTCGAGAGATGAGATTTAATACCGGTAAATTAACTTTTGTGATTGTAATACGTAGCGAAAGCCCTTTATGATCTGATTAATTGATGCATTGGTGATTGATTGTTATGTTTTACCCTGAAATATTGTTTATTGGTGAACCTATGCCCTAGGCTTTTATTTCATTGAATTCCCTCTTACTTTTATTCCTTCCTACTCTTACTTTTAGTAGTTTAATTACCCTTTTAATAATAATTTGGTTACTTGATAACTTATATTGCTTTTAATTAATTATGAATAAATTGACTTGTTTCCCTGTGGTTCGACCCTTCTTCCCTATCTACATAGTTAGTGGATTAAGGTTTTTATTTTTGATTGGGTGAATACGACTTGAGTCTGTCATTAGGGCTGGTTCAAAGTCGGTACAATTGCACTCTTAAGCCCTCCCAAAATTTTCTTCTGTTTTATTTATGAGTTGTAACGTTAACAAGTGATATAAATGGACGACGTTATCTCTATTGAAGCTTCATCTCCTCCACCCACCTTTTTCCTCCCCCAATCCATAACTAGTGTTCCATTGAAGGACGCCCTAATTCCATTGAAGGAGTCGAAATTTTCCTCGACCTCTACCTTCACCTTCTTCATCCTTGATCATCCACCCTCCACTGACATGCTGACCATCATTCTTGTTTGAAATTAAGGGCTAGATGAACCCTAAAGGGTATGGGCGGCTTTTTCCTCCATTGAAGCTTCTCCCTGAACTTGACGTTCTGTATTGAAGTTTATGATTAATCCATTGAAATTTTCAAATTTAATTTCCTCCATTAACGACTTTCCTCAACTTTAACGGTGTTAACTTTTGAAATCACAAACTTATCCATACTTAAATACACGAATAGACACTTGTACCCTTAGATAAACACTTCAAGTTTATCACTATGATGCACTTGTACTTTCACCAACTGATCTATCTCGTTAATACTAAAATTGTTACTCATTGCCAAAAAAAAAAAAAAAAACGGTAATAGATAATGAACCATGTAGAATTAATGCCTTTTAACAAATAAATCAACCAAACTATACATGTTAACTCTTGAGTGGGAAATGAGCCAATAAAGGAAGCATATACTCCAATCCATTAATCCATCTATGCATAACCAGATAACTTAACATAAGATATGGTCAAATTTCTACAAATATCTAACTATTTAAAGAACTAAAATTAGAGATTTTCAAAACTAATTTGACCAAATGGACCCAAAAAACAACCTAATTTAGACTCTTATTTGTATGGAAACAATAATTTGCATAACGTAAAGTTAAAAGTAGGTTCCGACTCGGCCTCACCAAACTCAACCCGACTCCCAAGCTGACACCTTTTTATTTTATGAGTTGATATAAGTGGACGACGTTATCTCCATTAAAGCTTCATCTCCTCCACCCACTTTCTTCCTCCCCGGTGCTCCATTAAAGGACGCCCTAATCTATATTTATATCTATATCTATACTTAGTATTTAAAAACACAAACCACAAATTTTTCATATGACACATGGCATCACAAGTCACTCAATACCCCATATGACTCATGTCACCTCTCTTAATATTTATGTTTAAGTCTTTATGCATTCTACAACTTGTAAATTCAAGTAAGAAAATGAAATGTTTTATTTCCACCATAATAAAATAAAATTCAATTAATTAGTACACATTACATATACATATGAATTATAATAAAAATTGTCTTTTCATCTCCTAGACTTTAAATATAATTTAAACTAATATATCTTTTCATATCTAACAATCTTCAAGTATATATATCTAAATAAATTCCTTCATCTTCCTTTTTACCCTGAGTCTTTTTTTCTTTTAAGTTTTAGAAATAAAACAATTACTTCATATAAAAGCATACCTACATATGAAAGTAATTAACTCAAATAACCACCCGTGCATTGAACGGGCCAAAAAGCTAGTTCCATTGAAGAAGCCAAAATTTTCCTCAACCTCTACCTTCACCTTTTTCACCCTTGATCACCAACCCTCCACTAACATGCTGACCATCATTATTGTCTGAAATTAACGGTTAAGTGAACCCCAAAGGGTATGGGTGGCTTTTTTCCTCCATTGAAGCTTCTCCCTGAGCTTGACTTTTCGTATTGAAGTTTAGGAATTTTCCATTGAAGTTTTTAAATTCAATTTCCTCCGTTAATATCTTTCCTCAAATTTAACGGTTTTAACTTTTTAAATTATAAACTTGTTTGGGTCCAATTTAGTCCAATTGGGCCTGGTCACTGAATGATCCAATTAAAAGCCCAAGGTTAAGGTTCAACTCTCCAAATGTGCTAAAGTCAAAAATCAACATCCTCAAAGCCATGTCAAGGTCAGTCAACGGCCCAATCAGCTTGGCCCAGCCCAACTGACTTCCGGGCCCAATCCGCCTCCTTCATTAGCCAAGGTATAAAAGCCAACAATTTGGTCAATTCTTGGTAAGACAATAAAGCCTCAAGCAACTAAACTCTTGCACAGCTTTCTCTCTCTAATATACTGACTTAAGCATCGGAGGGGCCTTCCTCGGCGTCCCCCCGAGGCTAGTTTACGTGTATTTGTTGTGCAGGAAACCCTCGGCTCCTGCGTCGTTCGGACCGAGACCAAGTTCCCTCAAGATAAAAGGATCTTCCGAGATTCGATTGTTTTCATCCGAAACAATTTGGCGCCGTCTGTGGGGAACGCTACTAAAAATTTCGCGTCAGTCATCAAACACTCCGGCAGTCGCCATGACTAAGAGTGGAAAGAGTTCCAAGAAGGCTAAGAAGGGAGGAGGCCAGATTACGGTGAGGGAACGCCAGCCGGTTTATCCCTCCCCGGAGCAAGCCTCTTCCGAATCGGAGGCCCCCATTTCTCCGGAAAGGGAAGCCTCAAGAGGTCCTAGCCTCCAGGAGGAGAACACCTCGCACCACACTCGGCAGCCGGGGCCATCCCCGAGACCGAGTGGCTCAGGTGCGAGGAACTCCCCGCCGCGCCATAGCGTGCAATCCAGGTCACATCCGCGGGAGACTCCTCCCTCCGGACCCTCCACCGAGGAAGTGGCCAGAGCAGTGGCCATCTGCATGGAGTTCCTTAAAGCTCAAGGGGCTCCAATCCAGATGCCTGATGATCACCAGCCGAGAAACCTGAAAAGGAGGATCGGTCAGGATGATGGTGGACAAGTTCCACCACATAGAGAGCTCGGCCAGAGGTGGCGAGGGGACACCCGAAACTCCAGTAAGGAGAGGAGGAGGAACCCTCAACCCTCTGACCACTCTGAAGCTCAGAATTCCATGGGGCCCTCCAAGGACCCGGAATTCGCCCGCCAAAGCGTTCACGAACGCTTGGGTTCGAGGGAGGTGAGTGTGCATAGCCGCCTCACCTTCCCAGAGGATACCGGACCCCACCCAACCTTGTCTCAGCCGGGGACGAAAACCACTTCCACCTCTGAGAGAGGAGGGAGCGAGGTCCCTGAGGCCGGGTACAAGGGGAAGGCGGTCATGGTTCCATCGAACTCGCCCTTCCAGAAGTGGATTCTGGAAGAGCATGTGCCAACGGTCAAAATCCCGGCACATATTACTTACGATGGTACCTCAGATCCTAAGGATCACATTGCCTCTTACGAGGGGCACATGTATCTGAACCCGAGGTCTGAGGCTACCTGGTGTAAATACTTTCCTACGACCCTCAAAGGTGTTGCCCAATCCTGGATCACCAAAGGGCTCAAGGAAGGCTCCATAACCGGTTGGAACGACCTCTCCAACAAGTTCAAGAGCAAATTCTCTACGGCCAACCGCCGAGAGAAGACCACTGCAGAGCTAATGAGTCTGCAGCAGGCGGAGGACGAGAGCCTCCGCGACTATCTGACTCGCTTCAGCAACGAGTCATCCGGAATCACAAGTCTGGATCAAGGCCTGGCCGTGTTCGCGCTACGGAACGGCCTCCAAGCTGGAAAGTTCCTGGACTTCATGGTCATGCATCCCCCGCAGACCCTGGAGGAAGCCTTGGAAGCATCGGATAGGTTCATCCGAGCCGAGGAGTGGAACAGATCCAGGTCTCAGTCTCGTCCGAGAATTGAGAAGCCGAAAGGGCAGCAGCCCGAAGTCTCGGCGCAGAGGAAAGGGAAGGCTAAGGCCTCAGAACCGTCCTCTGCTGCCGAGCCGAAGAAGGAAAGACACTTTCCCTACACGGGAAGGTACGATTCATACACTCCACTCTCCCTTCCCCGTGCTAAGATTTTCAGCACGACGAAGGACGAGGGGAGATTCAAAAAACCTCGTCCGTTGCCTCCCTGGCATCAGACGAGGGGAAAGGACCAGTGGTGCGAGTTCCATGACTCACC
>NW_018745356.1:0-45243 GCF_001683475.1 Chenopodium quinoa
TGTGTGTAATTAATGTGTTTTTTTTGTAATCCCCCTTAATGAGGATTAAGGGAGGTATTTATAACCTTGGGAAACGTTCCCATCCTAGGTTTAGGTTAACCTAGGGCTGATTGGGCTTCCCTCGGAAGTTGGGCCTGGGTGGCCGGTTTCTCCATTAGGCATGGAGTATGCCACATGTCATGACATAATAGGTCCAAGGTGGACGAATAAGCGGGTGCCACGTGGCAAGCCCTGACAGTTCCAATTGGGGGACACTTGGCAGGACCTGATTGGCCCACGTGGCGCATTCCGATTGGTGGGAGCAAAATCCCCTAATCATTTGCCCCTCACAGGTGGCACGTGACTGGTCACGTGTTACCTGTGACAGGTGTCGCACTGTAACAGGCGACGACCTTCTACAGGTGTCAGTCGGCGAAAGGCCAAGAGATTTCCCGCCCAAATTTTGAATTCTGAAAGTGACCCTTCGCCTTCTCACTTCGCCTATATAAGGGAGGATTGTCTTGATTCATTTTCACACTTGAGAACTTTGAGAGAGAACATTCGGACCCCTGAACTTGCTCTGACATTTTGGACCTTTTCTGCCTACCGCCTGTTCTGACAAGCCGACTGCACAGGATTTTCAGCACTTCATCAATCGTCACTCGTTCAGGTAACTGTCGGTTCTCTTACTCTTAATTTTCTTTTTATTTTTTGAAATGGCACCACGGAAGCACATGACACGACCTAGGTTAGTGATCAGCCGGTCACCGGGGACGGCTGAATCTAGGACTAGGAGTGCCGCCTGCCCTTTTCCGGACCCATCTTTGCCCTTTATACAAAGTCCGACTATATCTGTGTCTATGCAGAGCAGGATGGCCAGAACGAAAAAGACTGCTAGGATCTCAAATTCAGACGGCTCCTCCCACAGGGTGCCGCTTAGTGAAACATCTGACTAGGCGCCAGATGTGGAAGTGAAACAAGGCGGCCTGAAAGCCGGCAATTCTGTGGGAGGAATCATAGTGACCCCTTCCCATTTAACAGTTAACAATTCTGCTCCTTTTCAAAGAGAGGAGGCGGGCCCCTCTGGGAGAGGGGAGGAGTCGTCCTCTTCGGACTCGTCAGAGGACGATTCCGAGTCAAGCTCTTCTGGCCATGCTTCTTTGGACACAGAAGAGAAAAACAGCCGCCTGCAAGAGGCGAGACTTTCTCACGCAGTTGAGAAGGGGGACAATTGGGCGGAGCCATCCGCCTCTTACCGAGAGCTAAATACCCCCTACTACTGCACGGTACCTCGGGCCGGATCACAGCCATGCAAGAGAAAGTGGAGAGCTTTATTGCAAACCACACCATGGGCCCCGACTTTCTAGTGTTTGTGCCGGATCCAGAAGACACAGTCGTCTGGCCGACTGGTACCAGTTATGATAGCGCCTGCTTTGGCTGCTACGAGGCGGCCATCAAGGCAGGGATGCGCTTCCCATTACATCCGGCTGTTCAGCGGATCTTGGATGGGTATGAGTTGGGGTTATGGCAGTTAGCCCCAAACTCCTGGGTCAACGTACTCGGCTATGTGGCCGGGTGCGAACTGCACGGGGTGGAGCCGAGCTTCGAGGCTTTCGCCCATATGAACTATCTCAGCCGGACCCCTAAGGCAGGCGGTACCGACTGGTATCAATTGACAAGCCACAGGGGCTACCTCATGACGAGAGGTAAAGCAAACAAGTGGAAGGACTGGCGGAGCACCTTCCTCATCATTGAGAGTTCAGACACTAAGCTGAACAAGCGCTTCAATAGGTGGAAAAAGAATCCGCCCCTTCTTGCAGGCGGCCGTAGCATGCCGCCTGTTCCCCCCAAGGCTAAGAAAGAGATCCTTGATAAAGGACTCTTTAAAGTAGAGTCGAGGGTCGACTCTACTTCAGGGGTACGAGAGCAAGTACCCATGCACTGCGTCCCGAGCTTCAAATGGCTCTACGACGAGTACTTTTTGGCCGCCTGTGGCCTCAGCAGTCGGTGCTCAAGAGGTAGTCGGCCTGTCGAATACTCTGTTGTTCCATACATTTCTTGTTATGACTTTTATTAACTTTGCTGTTTTTTTTTGCAGCTGACGCCATGAGCAAAATCACCGCCTCCAAGACTGCGGTGGCCATGTTGCGGGCCTCCATCATGCAACAAGCTTCAACCGACTCCCCCAAGAAGGGGGCACCCTTGGTGAGCTCTGAACCTTTCACCCTCTTTTTGGAGTTGTGTTTATGCATATACTGACTTTTTTTTTTTTTTTTAGACGGGTGCTCCAAGAGCTTCATCTTCCCAACAGCCGGACCCCAAGGCCCGGAGGACGACTGTTGCGAGCTCTCCTGGTTCTGCCAGGAAACATGTGGCGGCTGAGAAACAGCCGGCCACTTCTTCTAAAACTCCAACTAGGCCGCCTAGAAGTATGAAGTTGTCCTTGTAAATTTTAGACTCGCTCCCTTTTTTACTAGGTCTAATCCGTTTGTTTATGCTTGATGCAGCCGGCCCTCAGGAGCCTGACTTGGTAGAGATGGCCAAGTCTATGATCAGGGCAGTTCCTCCAGCTGAAAGGGAGGCGGTCAGGGGTGTCGGCACCCTTGACCTAGACGGGATTGCAGGGGTCCTTGCTGAGGTATACTTAGCATATTTTTGAGTATTTGAATTTCTGGACGCCTGTTTTCTTTTTTGTTTGGAAACTGACGCCTGTTTCTTCTTACTTAGGCCCTGCTCCGAGTGAACGGCCTTCGCAAGCCGCTTGACCGGAAGAACAAAGAGGTAAAGGCAGCAAAAGCTATGGCCGCCTCCAACTGTGATAAGGCAATGTTTCAAATTGCCCAAAATGAAGTTCTGACCATTGATATTCTTTATTATCAGGCGCAGGCTACCGCGGCTGTTCGGGCTCAATTAGAGGCGGCCCAGAAGAGGAATGGCGAGCTGGAGGCGACCATCACCAATCTCAAGGCCGAGCTGAAACCTCTTCGCCTAAAGATGTACTCATACGAAGCCTTGGAGAAATCCTTGGCCAACGTAAAAGAACGCCTGGTGACCCAAGAGAAGAGTCTTACCCAAGAGCTCTCGGAAAAGGCCGAGCAAGAGAAGAAAGAGCTGGTCCGGGAGATGATGGAAGACTCCGCTCAAATCCAGCGCATGACTTGGGGCCGCCTCTTCCCTAATGCCGACTTTGCCTCATGGGAAAAAACGTACCACCAGTGTTCTGATACATATAATCAAGAGATCCTGGCGGCTGCTGAGGAAGAGGCGTTGGAGGAAGCGTTGGAGGAGGAGGAGCCGGTAGTGGCGCTTGTGCCGCTTGGGGGTAATGCATTAAAAAAGGATGCAGCTGAAGCCGAGTCCAGCAAGAAGAGTGCTGACCAGGCGACAACTGCTAATATTGAAGATCTGCCCCCTTCTTAAGCTTTATGTATTCTTTCCACGGCCTGCGTGCCGTTTGTTTTGTATTTACCCGGCGAGGGGGCCGGGGCTTTGAATATTTTGCCGGTCTTAAATGACCGGCTTCTTTTTAATGAATTTTTGTTTTGCCTCAAATTTGTCTAAGTATTCCATATTCTAATATCCAATTGTTCACTAGACCGACTGTTTTACATGGCCGATAGTTGCAGACAGGTACGGATAGTTAGTCATGCCGCCTATGCCCCTGGACGACTGGTTGTCTGTTTCCAGGATAGACGATCAGTCGGCCATTTATCCAATCGGTATTCGAACTATTTTAAGGTCTGGATCCTTTTTAGGCAGGCGGTCCTGTCATTTGTAAATTTAACCAAGTAGGAAAGTGGTCTGACCAAGTAAACATGAGTGTTACCTAGTCTCCAAGGAACTGAGTAGTAGAGATAACAAGCGGCGGGTACCGGTTATTTCCCTTTATTCGCCAATGTTTGTTGGCTTTTAACTCATAATTTGTTAACCTAGCAGGAGTAGTGGTTGAGAGCCCCTGTTTGCTAAAAACAGGCAGACGACTCATACTTTTTAGGCTCCATACTAAGTTTGAGGGAGTGACTATAAGTTAACATAGGAGTTACTTAGTCTCCGTCACACTCTAGATTGAGTAGTAGAGGTACCAGGCGGCGGAGGCCGGCTAGACCCCTTGATTCGCCAATGTTTGTTGGCTATTAACTCACAAGGTACCCCCTGCATTTATCCCAAGTAATACAGGCGGTCATCTGACTCAGATGTCAACTGCTACCACTGGTTTGGTTAGTGATAGAGTTATCCTTGTCTCAAAAACGGCTACGTGGTTGCCCTTGGGGACAGTCGTATAGGTGCCGTGTAATTAGTTTATAGAGCAATGTTCCACCCAAAAGGGAGCTGCTCTCTGCGACGAATTTCATCCGGAGGGATGCCGTCGGACGCCTGTTATGATGTTGGGACAGGTCGTATTAGTCTTGAAGATTTGATCAGTTGGCTTGGCGCCTGGTCTGATCATTCGGCCTGTGGCCTTGGTTAGTTCTTGGTGAACGTAGGTGCTAAGTAAGAGGAGGGTAGCCGACGATATGTCCAGATGGCATGCCCATATGGTGAGAAAATTGAGAGTAGCCGTTTGTAAAGGTACATACGGCATGCCCCTCTGAAGATAGAGTGAAAAACTCAATGGAGAGTAGCCGACTGTAAAGGTACAGACGGCATGCCCCTCTGAAGAGAGTAAAAATACTCAATGGAGAGTAGCCGACTGTAAAGGTACAGACGGCATGCCCCTCTGAAGAGAGTAAAATGCTCAATGGAGAGTAACCGACTGTAAAGGTACAGACGACATGCCCCTCTGAGAATAGAGTAAAATACTCAATGGAGAGTAGCCGACTGTAAAGGTACAGACGGCATGCCCCTCTTAGTACAAAATTGAATAGTCGGCGCGTGCAAAGAGTTTCGGCGACAGAACGAAAAGCATGATTTTCTTTACTTAGTTTTTTCTAGAGTTTTTGCTTGCAAGTTTTTACCTTTCACTTGAAAGGGTTTTTCTTGGTTTAAGCAATTAGGAATCTTCTTAATTTCTGTTATTTTATTTTAAAATAATTTCTAAGTCAATTAGGAATTGTTTTAAGAAGTTTTAGGTTAATTAGAACTAGTCTTATTACTAGTTTCCTAGTTCCATTAGAATTGGTTTTCCTATTCTATCTAGGATACTTTGGGATCAAGGCTAGGGTTTTTTCTAGTTTGAATAGACTTAGGAATAGTTAGTTTTAGTCTATAAATAATGTAATTTTTGTGATTTTTCAATAACATTCGAAAATCATTAAAATTCAAGTTAATTGTTTGTTTTGCTTAATTGCTTACAAATTCTTTTGCTAGTTTTCAATTCAAGGAGTTGTTTTGATAATTAGAACGTTCAATTCTTAGTTGTAGGAGTAGTCTAAGTTTTGTTCATCAAAGTACTTAGTTCCAGGAGTGGTCTAGGTAATTTGAGAGGCGTTGAATTTGTTCCAGGAGTGGTCGTTTTCAAAGTCATATCCGGTTCGTTATTCTTAAGTTGTTCGATTTTCTTAGGAAATTCGAAGGGCTTGTGTTACTTGTGTGATTTTAGATTCTTTATTAAGTTAAGGGGTTTAAATCCACATCAAATAGTCAAACACATTCAAATAAAGCAATTTGAATCAAATGAAAGTCAAATACATTCTACAAAGCTAATTGAATCAAATGAAATTCAAACACATTCAAACAAAGCTATTTGAATCAAATGAGAGTCAAATAAATTCAAACAAAGCTAATAAAATCAAATAAAAGTAAAATACATTTTACAAAACTAATTGAATCAAATGAAAGTCAAACACATTCAAACAACGCCTTTTAAATCAAATGAAAGTCAAACACATTCAAAAAAAGCTTTTTAATTTAAATGAAAGTCAAACACATTCAAACAAAGCTATATAAATCAAATTAAAGTGAAATGCATTCTACAAAGCAAATTGAATTAAATGAAATTCAAACACATTCAAACAAAGCTATTTGAATCAAATGACAGTCAAAGACATTTTACAAAGCTAATTGAATCAATTGAAAGTCAAACACATTCAAACAAAGCTAATTAAATCAAATAAAAGTCAAACACATTCAAACAAAGCTATTTTAATTAAATGAATGTCAAATACATTCTACAAAGCTAGTTGAATCAAATGAAAGTCAAACACATTCAAACAAAGCTAATTGAATCAAATAAAAGTCAAATACATTCAACAAAGCTAATTGAATCAAATGAAAGTCAAACACATTCAAACTAAGCTAATTGATTCAAATGAAAGTCAAGCACATTCAAACAAAGCTATTTGAATTAAATGAGAGTCAAATACATTCAAACAAAGCTAATTAAATCAAATAAAAGTCTAATACATTCTACAAAGCTAATTGAATTAAATTAAAGTCAAACACATTCAAACAAAGCTAATTGAATCAAATTAAATTCAAACACATTCAAACAAAGATTTCGAATCAAATGAAAGTCAAATACATTCTACAAAGCTAATTGAATCAAATGAAAGTGATGTGAATCAAGAGGCTAATTCTTTTGAAGGGTCCAAGACACTTGTAGAAGGTCCAAATAGCTTCATTATGGGCTGCCCAAACAAGAAAATAAACAAGATAATAAACAAGGAAAGATCCAATAGCTTAAATTGGAAAGAAACAAGCACGAATTACAAAGAAGAAGAAATTGCGAAGTTCACTTCCGACGAGCACACAAGCTGCCACGCGCCGACTCCAGGCCCACGCGCCGACTCTCTAGCTCCGCCTTGGACCCACCTTGACATTGGTCAGGCGCGTGCACCACCTTGGTGGCGCGTGCAAAGAGTTTCGGCGACAGAACGAAAAGCATGATTTTCTTTACTTAGTTTTTTCTAGAGTTTTTGCTTGCAAGATTTTACCTTTCACTTGAAAGGGTTTTTCTTGGTTTAAGCAATTAGGAATCTTCTTAATTTCTGTTATTTTATTTTAAAATAATTTCTAAGTCAATTAGGAATTGTTTTAAGAAATTTTAGGTTAATTAGAACTAGTCTTATTACTAGTTTCCTAGTTCCATTAGAATTGGTTTTCCTATTCTATCTAGGATACTTTAGGATCAAGGCTAGGGTTTTTTCTAGTTTGAATAGACTTAGGAATAGTTAGTTTTAGTCTATAAAAAATGTAATTTTCGTGATTTTTCAATAACATTCGAAAATCATTAAAATTCAAGTTAATTGTTTGTTTTGCTTAATTGCTTACAAATTCTTTTGCTAGTTTTCAATTCAAGGAGTTGTTTTGATAATTAGAACGTTCAATTCTTAGTTGTAGGAGTAGTCTAAGTTTTGTTCATCAAAGTACTTAGTTCCAGGAGTGGTCTAGGTAATTTGAGAGGCGTTGAATTCGTTCCAGGAGTGGTCGTTTTCAAAGTCATATCTGGTTCGTTATTCTTAAGTTGTTTGATTTTCTTAGGAAATTCGAAGGGCTTGTGTTACTTGTGTGATTTTAGATTCTTTATTAAGTTAAGGGGTTTAAATCCACATCAAATAGTCAAACACATTCAAATAAAGCTATTTGAATCAAATGAAAGTCAAATACATTCTACAAAGCTAATTGAATCAAATGAAATTCAAACACATTCAAACAAAGCTATTTGAATCAAATGAGAGTCAAATAAATTCAAACAAAGCTAATAAAATAAAATAAAAGTAAAATACATTTTACAAAACTAATTGAATCAAATGAAAGTCAAACACATTCAAACAAAGCCTTTTAAATCAAATGAAAGTCAAACACATTCAAAAAAAGCTTTTTAATTTAAATGAAAGTCAAACATATTCAAACAAAGCTTTATAAATCAAATTAAAGTGAAATGCATTCTACAAAGCAAATTGAATTAAATGAAATTCAAACACATTCAAACAGAGCTATTTGAATCAAATGACAGTCAAATACATTCTACAAAGCTAATTGAATCAATTGAAAGTCAAACACATTCAAACAAAGCTAATTAAATCAAATAAAAGTCAAACACATTCAAACAAAGATATTTTAATTAAATGAATGTCAAATACATTCTACAAAGCTAGTTGAATCAAATGAAAGTCAAACACATTCAAACAAAGCTATTTGAAGAAAATGAAAGTCAAATACATTCTACAATGCAAATTGAAACAAATGAAAGTCAAACACAGTCAAACAAAGTTATTTGACTCAAATGAAAGTCAAATACATTCTACAAAGCTAATTGAATCAAATGAAAGTCAAACACATTCAAATAAAGCTATTTGAATCAATTGAAGTTAAATACATTCTACAAAGCTGATGGAATCAAATGAAAGTCAAACACATTCAAACAAAGCTATTTGAATCAAATGAAAGTCAAATACGTTCTACAAAGCTAATAGAATCAAATAAAAGTGAAACACATTCAAACAAAGCTATTTGAATCAAATGAGAGTCAAATACACTCAAACAAAGCTAATTAAATCAAATAAAAGTCAAATACATTCTACAAAGCTAAATGAATCAAATGAAAGTCAAATACATTCTACAAAACTAATTGAATCAAATGAAAGTGAAACACATTAAAACAAAGCTAATTGAATCAAATGAAAGTCAAATACATTCAACAAAGCTAATTGAATCAAATGAAAGTCAAATACATTCAAACAAAGCTAATTGAATCAAATGAAAGTCAAACACATTCAAACAAAGTTATTTAAAGTAAATCAAAGTGAAATGCATTATACAAAGCTAATTGAATCAAATGAAAGTCAAACACATTCAAACAAAGCTATTTGAAGAAAATGAAAGTCAAATACATTCTACAAAGCAAATTGAAACAAATGAAAGTCAAACACAGTCAAACAAAGTTATTTGACTCAAATGAAAGTCAAATACATTCTACAAAGCTAATTAAATCAAATGAAAGGCAAACACATTCAAACAAAGCTATTTGAATCAAATGAAAGTCAAATACATTCTACAAAGCTAATTGAATCAAATGAAACTCAAACACATTCAAACAACGCTATTTGAATCAATTGAAAGTCAAATACATTCTACAAAGCTGATGGAATCAAATGAAAGTCAAACACATTCAAACAAAGCTATTTGAATCAAATGAAAGTCAAATACGTTCTACAAAGCTAATTGAATCAAATAAAAGTGAAACACATTCAAACAAAGCTATTTGACTCAAATGAGAGTCAAATACAATCAAACAAAGCTAATTAAATCAAATAAAAGTCAAATACATTCTACAAAGCTAAATGAATCAAATGAAAGTCAAATACATTCTACAAAGCTAATTGAATCAAATGAAAGTCAAACAAATTCAAACAAAGCTAATTGAATCAAAAGAAAGTCAAATACATTCAACAAAGCTAATTGAATCAAATGAAAGTCAAACACATTCAAACAAAGCTAATTGAATCAAATGAAAGTCAAGCACATTCAAACAAAGCTATTTAAATCAAATGAGAGTCAAATACATTCAAACAAAGCTAATTAAATCAAATAAAAGTCTAATACATTCTACAAAGCTAATTGAATTAAATTAAAGTCAAACACATTCAAACAAAGCTAATTTAATCAAATGAAAGTCAAACACATTCAAACAAAGATTTCGAATCAAATGAAAGTCAAATACATTCTACAACGCTAATTGAATCAAATGAAAGTCAAACACATTCAAATAAAGCTATTTGAATCAAATGAAAGTCAAATACATTCTACAAAGCTAATTGAATCAAATGAAATTCAAACACATTCAAACAAAGCTATTTGAATCAAATGAGAGTCAAATAAATTCAAACAAAGCTAATTATATCAAATAAAAGTAAAATACATTTTACAAAGCTAATTGAATCAAATGAAAGTCAAACACATTTAAACAAAGCCTTTTAAATCAAATGAAAGTCAAACACATTCAAAAAAAGCTTTTTAATTAAATGAAAGTCAAACACATTCAAACAAAGCTATATAAATCAAATGAAAGTGAAATGCATTCTACAAAGCTAATTGAATCAATTGAAAGTCAAACACATTCAAACAAAGCTATTTGAATTAAATGAAAGTCAAATACATTCTACAAAGCTAATTGAATCAAATGAAACTCAAACACATTCAAACAAAGCTAATTGAATCAAATGAAAGTCAAACACAATCAAACAAATCTATTTGAATTAAATGAAAGTCAAATACATTCTACAAAGCTAATTGAATCAAATGAAAGTCAAACACATTCAAACAAAGCTAATTGAATCAAATGAAAGTCAAACACATTCAAACAAATCTATTTAAATTAAATGAATGTCAAATACATTGTACAAAGCTAATTGAATCAAATGAAAGTCAAACACATTCAAACAAAGCTATTTGAAGAAAACGAAAATCAAATACATTCTACAAAGCAAATTGAAACAAATGAAAGTCATACACAGTCAAACAAAGTTATTTGAGTCAAATGAAAGTCAAATACATTCTACAAAGCTAATTGAATCAAATGAAAGTCAAACACATTCAAACAAAGCTATTTGAATCAAATGAAAGTTAAATACGTTCTACAAACCTAATTGTATCAAATAAAAGTCAAACGCAATCAAATAAAGCTATTTGAGTCAAATGAAAGTCAAACACATTCAAACAAAGTTGTTTAAATTAAATGAAAGTGAAATGTATTCTACATAGCTAATTGAATCAAATGAAAGTTAAACGCATTCAAACAAAGCTATTCGAATCAAATGAGAGTCAAATACATTCTACAATGCTAATTGAATCAAATGAAAGTCAAACACATTCAAACAAAGCTAATTGAATCAAATGAAAGTCAAATACATTCAACAAAGCTAATTGAATCAAATGAAAGTCAAGCACATTCAAACAAAGCTATTCGAATCAAATGAGAGTCAAATACATTCAAACAAAGCTAATTAAATCAAGTAAAAGTCTAATACATACTACAAAGCTAATTGAATTAAATTAAAGTCAAACACATTCAAACAAAGCTAACTGAATCAAATGAAAGTCAAACATATTCAAACAAAGATTTCGAATCAAATGAAAGTCAAATACATTCTACAAAGCTAATTGAATCAAATGAAAGTCAAACACATTCAAATAAAGCTATTTGAATCAAATGAAAGTCAAATATATTCTACAAAGCTAATTGAATCAAATGAAAGTCAAACACATTCAAACAAAGCTATTTGAATCAAATGAGAGTCAAATAAATTCAAACAAAGCTAATTAAATCAAATAAAAGTAAAATACATTCTACAAAGCTAATTGAATCAAATGAAAGTCAAACACATTCAAACAAAGCCTTTTAAATCAAATAAAAGTCAAATACATTCTATAAAGCTAATTGAATCAAATGAACGTCAAATACATTCTACAAAGCTAATTGAATCAAAAGAAAGTCAAACACATTCAAACAAAGCTAATTGAATCAAATGAAAGTCAAATACATTCAACAAAGCTAATTAATCAAATGAAAGTCAAACACATTCAAACAAAGCTAATTGAATCAAATGAAAGTCAAGCACATTCAAAAAAAGCTATTTGAATCAAATGAGAGTCAAATACATTCAAACAAAGCTAATTAAATCAAATAAAAGTCTAATACATTCTACAAAGCTAATTGAATTAAATTAAAGTCAAACACATTCAAACAAAGCTAACTGAATCAAATGAAAGTCAAACACATTCAAACAAAGATTTTGAATCAAATGAAAGTCAAATACATTCTACAAAGCTAATTGAATCAAATAAAAGTCAAACACATTCAAATAAAGCTATTTAAATCAAATGAAAGTCAAATACATTCTACAAAGCTAATTGAATCAAATGAAAGTCAAACACATTCAAAAAAAAGCTATTTGAATCAAATGAGAGTCAAATAAATTCAAACAAAGCTAATTAAATCAAATAAAAGTAAAATACATTCTACAAAGCTAATTGAATCAAATGAAAGTCAAATACATTCTACAAAGCTATATGAATCAAATGAAAGTCAAACACATTCAAACAAAGCTATTTGAATCACATGAGAGTCAAATAAATTTAAACAAAGCTAATTAAATCAAATAAAAGTAAAATACATTCTACAAAGCTAATTGAATCAAATGAAAGTCAAACACATTCAAACAAAGCCTTTTAAATCAAATGAAAGTCAAACACATTCAAAAAAAGCTTTTTAATTTAAATGAAAGTCAAACACATTCAAACAAAGTATATAAATCAAAATGAAAGTGAAATGCATTCTACAAAGCAAATTGAATTAAATGAAATTCAAACACATTCAAACAAAGCTATTTGAATAAAATGACAGTCAAATACATTCTACAAAGCTAATTGAATCAATTGAAAGTCAAACACATTCAAACAAAGCTATTTGAATTAAATGAAAGTCAAATACATTCTACAAAGCTAATTGAATCAAATGAAAGTCAAATACATTAAAATAAAGCTATTTGAATCAAATGAAAGTCAAATACATTCTACAAAGCTAATTGAATCAAATGAAAGTCAAAAACATTCAAACAAAGCTATTTGAATCAAATGAGAGTCAAATAAATTCAAACAAAGCTAATTAAATCAAATAAAATTCAAATACATTCTACAAAGCTAATTGAATCAAATGAAAGTCAAACACATTCAAACAAAGCCTTTTAAATCAAATGAAAGTCAAACACATTCAAAAAAAGCTTTTTAATTTAAATGAAAGTCAAACACAGTCAAACAAAGTTATTTGACTCAAATAAAAGTCAAATACATTTTACAAAGCTAATTGAATCACATGAAAGTCAAACACATTCAAACAAAGCTATTTGAATCAAATGAAAGTAAAATACATTCTACAAAGCTAATTGAATCAAATGAAAGTCAAACACATTAAAACAAAGCTATTTGAATCAATTGAAAGTCAAATACATTCTACAAAGCTGATGGAATCAAATGAAAGTCAAACACATTCAAACAAACCTATTTGAATCAAATGAAAGTCAAATACGTTCTACAAAGCTAATTGAATCAAATAAAAGTGAAACACATTCAAACAAAGCTATTTGAATCAAATGAGAGTAAAATACATTCAAACAAAGCTAATTAAATCAAATAAAAGTCAAATACATTCTACAAAGCTAATTGAATCAAATGAAAGTCAAATACATTCTACAAAGCTAATTGAATCAAATGAAAGTCAAACACATTCAAACAAAGCTAATTGAATCAAATGAAAGTCAAATACATTCAACAAAGCTAATTGAATCAAATGAAAGTCAAACACATTCAAACAAAGCTAATTGAATCAAATGAAAGTCAAGCACATTCAAACAAAGCTATTTGAATCAAATGAGAGTCAAATACATTCAAACAAAGCTAATTAAATCAAATAAAAGTCTAATACATTCTACAAAGCTAATTGAATTAAATTCAAGTCAAACACATTCAAACAAAGCTAATTGAATCAAATGAAAGTCAAACACATTCAAACAAAGATTTCGAATCAAATAAAAGTCAAATACATTCTACAAAGCTAATTGAATCAAATGAAAATAAAACACATTCAAATAAAGCTATTTAAATCAAATGAAAGTCAAATATATTCTACAAAGCTAATTGAATCAAATGAAACTCAAACCCATTCAAACAAAGCCTTTTAAATCAAATGAAAGTCAAACACATTCAAAAAAAGCCTTTTAATTTAAATGAAAGTCAAACACATTCAAACAAAGCTATAAAAATCAAATGAAAGTGAAATCCATTTTACAAAGCAAATTGAATTAAATGAAATTCAAACACATTCAAACAAAGCTATTTGAATCAAATGACAGTCAAATACATTATACAAAGCTAATTGAATCAATTGAAAGTCAAACACATTCAAACAAAGTTATTTGAATTAAATGAAAGGCAAATACATTCTACAAAGCTAATTGAATCAAATGAAAGTCAAACACATTCAAACAAAGCTAATTGAATCAAATGAAAGTCAAACACATTCAAACAAATCTATTTGAATTAAATGAAAGTCAAATACATTCTACAAAGCTAATTGAATCAAATGAAAGTCAAGCACATTCAAACAAAGCTATTCGAATCAAATGAGAGTCAAATACATTCAAACAAAGCTAATTAAATCAAGTAAAAGTCTAATACATACTACAAAGCTAATTGAATTAAATTAAAGTCAAACACATTCAAACAAAGCTAACTGAATCAAATGAAAGTCAAACATATTCAAACAAAGATTTCGAATCAAATGAAAGTCAAATACATTCTACAAAGCTAATTGAATCAAATGAAAGTCAAACACATTCAAATAAAGCTATTTGAATCAAATGAAAGTCAAATATATTCTACAAAGCTAATTGAATCAAATGAAAGTCAAACACATTCAAACAAAGCTATTTGAATCAAATGAGAGTCAAATAAATTCAAACAAAGCTAATTAAATCAAATAAAAGTAAAATACATTCTACAAAGCTAATTGAATCAAATGAAAGTCAAACACATTCAAACAAAGCCTTTTAAATCAAATAAAAGTCAAATACATTCTATAAAGCTAATTGAATCAAATGAACGTCAAATACATTCTACAAAGCTAATTGAATCAAAAGAAAGTCAAACACATTCAAACAAAGCTAATTGAATCAAATGAAAGTCAAATACATTCAACAAAGCTAATTAATCAAATGAAAGTCAAACACATTCAAACAAAGCTAATTGAATCAAATGAAAGTCAAGCACATTCAAAAAAAAGCTATTTGAATCAAATGAGAGTCAAATACATTCAAACAAAGCTAATTAAATCAAATAAAATTCTAATACATTCACAAAGCTAATTGAATTAAATTAAAGTCAAACACATTCAAACAAAGCTAACTGAATCAAATGAAAGTCAAACACATTCAAACAAAGATTTTGAATCAAATGAAAGTCAAATACATTCTACAAAGCTAATTGAATCAAATAAAAGTCAAACACATTCAAATAAAGCTATTTAAATCAAATGAAAGTCAAATACATTCTACAAAGCTAATTGAATCAAATGAAAGTCAAACACATTCAAAAAAAAGCTATTTGAATCAAATGAGAGTCAAATAAATTCAAACAAAGCTAATTAAATCAAATAAAAGTAAAATACATTCTACAAAGCTAATTGAATCAAATAAAAGTCAAATACATTCTACAAAGCTATATGAATCAAATGAAAGTCAAACACATTCAAACAAAGCTATTTGAATCACATGAGAGTCAAATAAATTTAAACAAAGCTAATTAAATCAAATAAAAGTAAAATACATTCTACAAAGCTAATTGAATCAAATGAAAGTCAAACACATTCAAACAAAGCCTTTTAAATCAAATGAAAGTCAAACACATTCAAAAAAAGCTTTTTAATTTAAATGAAAGTCAAACACATTCAAACAAAGTATATAAATCAAAATGAAAGTGAAATGCATTCTACAAAGCAAATTGAATTAAATGAAATTCAAACACATTCAAACAAAGCTATTTGAATAAAATGACAGTCAAATACATTCTACAAAGCTAATTGAATCAATTGAAAGTCAAACACATTCAAACAAAGCTATTTGAATTAAATGAAAGTCAAATACATTCTACAAAGCTAATTGAATCAAATGAAAGTCAAATACATTAAAATAAAGCTATTTGAATCAAATGAAAGTCAAATACATTCTACAAAGCTAATTGAATCAAATGAAAGTCAAAAACATTCAAACAAAGCTATTTGAATCAAATGAGAGTCAAATAAATTCAAACAAAGCTAATTAAATCAAATAAAATTCAAATACATTCTACAAAGCTAATTGAATCAAATGAAAGTCAAACACATTCAAACAAAGCCTTTTAAATCAAATGAAAGTCAAACACATTCAAAAAAAGCTTTTTAATTTAAATGAAAGTCAAACACAGTCAAACAAAGTTATTTGACTCAAATAAAAGTCAAATACATTTTACAAAGCTAATTGAATCACATGAAAGTCAAACACATTCAAACAAAGCTATTTGAATCAAATGAAAGTAAAATACATTCTACAAAGCTAATTGAATCAAATGAAAGTCAAACACATTAAAACAAAGCTATTTGAATCAATTGAAAGTCAAATACATTCTACAAAGCTGATGGAATCAAATGAAAATCAAACACATTCAAACAAACCTATTTGAATCAAATGAAAGTCAAATACGTTCTACAAAGCTAATTGAATCAAATAAAAGTGAAACACATTCAAACAAAGCTATTTGAATCAAATGAGAGTAAAATACATTCAAACAAAGCTAATTAAATCAAATAAAAGTCAAATACATTCTACAAAGCTAATTGAATCAAATGAAAGTCAAATACATTCTACAAAGCTAATTGAATCAAATGAAAGTCAAACACATTCAAACAAAGCTAATTGAATCAAATGAAAGTCAAATACATTCAACAAAGCTAATTGAATCAAATGAAAGTCAAACACATTCAAACAAAGCTAATTGAATCAAATGAAAGTCAAGCACATTCAAACAAAGCTATTTGAATCAAATGAGAGTCAAATACATTCAAACAAAGCTAATTAAATCAAATAAAAGTCTAATACATTCTACAAAGCTAATTGAATTAAATTCAAGTCAAACACATTTAAACAAAGCTAATTGAATCAAATGAAAGTCAAACACATTCAAACAAAGATTTCGAATCAAATAAAAGTCAAATACATTCTACAAAGCTAATTGAATCAAATGAAAATAAAACACATTCAAATAAAGCTATTTAAATCAAATGAAAGTCAAATATATTCTACAAAGCTAATTGAATCAAATGAAACTCAAACCCATTCAAACAAAGCCTTTTAAATCAAATGAAAGTCAAACACATTCAAAAAAAGCCTTTTAATTTAAATGAAAGTCAAACACATTCAAACAAAGCTATAAAAATCAAATGAAAGTGAAATGCATTCTACAAAGCAAATTGAATTAAATGAAATTCAAACACATTCAAACAAAGCTATTTGAATCAAATGACAGTCAAATACATTATACAAAGCTAATTGAATCAATTGAAAGTCAAACACATTCAAACAAAGTTATTTGAATTAAATGAAAGGCAAATACATTCTACAAAGCTAATTGAATCAAATGAAAGTCAAACACATTCAAACAAAGCTAATTGAATCAAATGAAAGTCAAACACATTCAAACAAATCTATTTGAATTAAATGAAAGTCAAATACATTCTACAAAGCTAATTGAATCAAATGAAAGTCAAACACATTCAAACAAAGCTAATTGAATCAAATGAAAGTCAAACACATTCAAATAAAGTTATTTAAAGTAAATCAAAGTGAAATGCATTATACAAAGCTAATTGAATCAAATGAAAGTCAAACACATTCAAACAAAGCTATTTGAAGAACATGAAAGTCAAATACATTCTACAAAGCAAATTGAAACAAATGAAAGTCAAACAGAGTCAAACAAAGTTATTTGACTCAAATGAAAGTCAAATACATTCTACAAAGCTAATTGAATCAAAAGAAAGTCAAACACATTCAAACAAAGCTATTTGAATCAATTGAAAGTCAAATACATTCTACAAAGCTAATTGAATCAAATGCAAGTCAAACACATTCAAACAAAGCTATTTGAATCAATTGAAAGTCAAATACATTCTGCAAAGCTGATGGAATCAAATGAAAGTCAAACACATTCAAACAAAGCTGTTTGAATCAAATGAAAGTCAAATAAGTTCTACAAAGCTAATTGAATCAAATAAAAGTGAAACACATTCAAACAAAGCTATTTGAATCAAATGAGAGTCAAATACATTCAAACAAAGCTAATTAAATAAAAAAAAAAGTCAAATACATTCTACAAAGCTAATTGAATAAAATGAAAGTCAAATACATTCTACAAAGCTAATAGAATCAAATGAAAGTCAAACACATTCAAACAAAGCTAATTGAATCAAATGAAAGTCAAATACATTCAACAAAGCTAATTGAATCAAATGAAAGTCAAACACATTCAAACAAAGCTAATTGAATCAAATGAAAGTCAAGCACATTCAAACAAAGCTATTTGAATCAAATGAGAGTCAAATACATTCAAACAAAGCTAATTAAATCAAATAAAAGTCTAATACATTCTCAAAGCTAATTGAATTAAATTAAAGTCAAACACATTCAAACAAAGCTAATTGAATCAAATGAAAGTCAAACACATTCAAACAAAGATTTCGAATCAAATGAAAGTCAAAAACATTCTACAAAGCTAATTGAATCAAATGAAAGTCAAACACATTCAAACAAAGCTATTTGAATCAATTGAAAGTCAAATACATTCTACAAAGCTAATGGAATCAAATGAAAGTCAAACACATTCAAACAAAGCTGTTTGAATCAAATGAAAGTCAAATACGTTCTACAAAGCTAATTGAATCAAATAAAAGTGAAACACATTCAAACAAAGCTATTTGAATCAAATGAGTGTCAAATACATTCAAACAAAGCTAATTAAATAAAAAAAAGTCAAATACATTCTACAAAGCTAATTGAATAAAATGAAAGTCAAATACATTCTACAAAGCTAATTGAATCAAATGAAAGTCAAACACATTCAAACAAAGCTAATTGAATCAAATGAAAGTCAAATACATTCAACAAAGCTAATTGAATCAAATGAAAGTCAAACACATTCAAACAAAGCTAATTGAATCAAATGAAAGTCAAGCACATTCAAACAAAGCTATTTGAAACAAATGAGGGTCAAATACATTCAAACAAAGCTAATTAAATCAAATAAAAGTCTAATACATTCTACAAAGCTAATTGAATTAAATTAAAGTCAAACACATTCAAACAAAGCTAATTGAATCAAATGAAAGTCAAACACATTCAAACAAAGATTTCGAATCAAATGAAAGTCAAATACATTCTACAAAGCTAATTGAATCAAATGAAAGTCAAACACATTCAAACAAAGCCTTTTAAATCAAATGAAAGTCAAACACATTCAAAAAAAGCCTTTTAATTTAAATGAAAGTCAAACACATTCAAACAAAGCTAAAAATCAAATGAAAGTGAAATGCATTCTACAAAGCAAATTGAATTAAATGAAATTCAAACACATTCAAACAAAGCTATTTGAATCAAATGACAGTCAAATACATTATACAAAGCTAATTGAATCAATTGAAAGTCAAACACATTCAAACAAAGTTATTTGAATTAAATGAAAGGCAAATACATTCTACAAAGCTAATTGAATCAAATGAAAGTCAAACACATTCAAACAAAGCTAATTGAATCAAATGAAAGTCAAACACATTCAAACAAATCTATTTGAATTAAATGAAAGTCAAATACATTCTACAAAGTTAATTGAATCAAATGAAAGTCAAACACATTCAAACAAAGCTAATTGAATCAAATGAAAGTCAAACACATTCAAATAAAGTTATTTAAAGTAAATCAAAGTGAAATGCATTATACAAAGCTAATTGAATCAAATGAAAGTCAAACACATTCAAACAAAGCTATTTGAAGAACATGAAAGTTAAATACATTCTACAAAGCAAATTGAAACAAATGAAAGTCAAACAGAGTCAAACAAAGTTATTTGACTCAAATGAAAGTCAAATACATTCTACAAAGCTAATTGAATCAAATGAAAGTCAAACACATTCAAACAAAGCTATTAGAATCAATTGAAAGTCAAATACATTCTACAAAGCTAATTGAATCAAATGAAAGTCAAACACATTCAAACAAAGCTATTTGAATCAATTGAAAGTCAAATACATTCTACAAAGCTGATGGAATCAAATGAAAGTCAAACACATTCAAACAAAGCTGTTTGAATCAAATGAAAGTCAAATACGTTCTACAAAGCTAATTGAATCAAATAAAAGTGAAACACATTCAAACAAAGCTATTTGAATCAAATGAGAGTCAAATACATTCAAACAAAGCTAATTAAATAAAAAAAAGTCAAATACATTCTACAAAGCTAATTGAATAAAATGAAAGTCAAATACATTCTACAAAGCTAATTGAATCAAATGAAAGTCAAACACATTCAAACAAAGCTAATTGAATCAAATGAAAATCAAATACATTCAACAAAGCTAATTGAATCAAATGAAAGTCAAACACATTCAAACAAAGCTAATTGAATCAAATGAAAGTCAAGCACATTCAAACAAAGCTATTTGAAATAAATGAGGGTCAAATACATTCAAACAAAGCTAATTAAATCAAATAAAAGTCTAATACATTCTACAAAGCTAATTGAATTAAATTAAAGTCAAACACATTCAAACAAAGCTAATTGAATCAAATGAAAGTCAAACACATTCAAACAAAGATTTCGAATCAAATGAAAGTCAAATACATTCTACAAAGCTAATTGAATCAAATGAAAGTCAAACACATTCAAACAAAGCCTTTTAAATCAAATGAAAGTCAAACACATTCAAAAAAAGCCTTTTAATTTAAATGAAAGTCAAACACATTCAAACAAAGCTATAAAAATCAAATGAAAGTGAAATGCATTCTACAAAGCAAATTGAATTAAATGAAATTCAAACACATTCAAACAAAGCTATTTGAATCAAATGACAGTCAAATACATTATACAAAGCTAATTGAATCAATTGAAAGTCAAACACATTCAAACAAAGTTATTTGAATTAAATGAAAGGCAAATACATTCTACAAAGCTAATTGAATCAAATGAAAGTCAAACACATTCAAACAAAGCTAATTGAATCAAATGAAAGTCAAACACATTCAAACAAATCTATTTGAATTAAATGAAAGTCAAATACATTCTACAAAGTTAATTGAATCAAATGAAAGTCAAACACATTCAAACAAAGCTAATTGAATCAAATGAAAGTCAAACACATTCAAATAAAGTTATTTAAAGTAAATCAAAGTGAAATGCATTATACAAAGCTAATTGAATCAAATGAAAGTCAAACACATTCAAACAAAGCTATTTGAAGAACATGAAAGTCAAATACATTCTACAAAGCAAATTGAAACAAATGAAAGTCAAACAGAGTCAAACAAAGTTATTTGACTCAAATGAAAGTCTAATAAATTCTACAAAGCTAATTGAATCAAATGAAAGTCAAACACATTCAAACAAAGCTATTTGAATCAATTGAAAGTCAAATACATTCTACAAAGCTAATTGAATCAAATGAAAGTCAAACACATTCAAACAAAGCTATTTGAATCAATTGAAAGTCAAATACATTCAAACAAAGCTGTTTGAATCAAATGAAAGTCAAATAAGTTCTACAAAGCTAATTGAATCAAATAAAAGTGAAACACATTCAAACAAAGCTATTTGAATCAAATGAGAGTCAAATACATTCAAACAAAGCTAATTAAATAAAAAAAAAAGTCAAATACATTCTACAAAGCTAATTGAATAAAATGAAAGTCAAATACATTCTACAAAGCTAATAGAATCAAATGAAAGTCAAACACATTCAAACAAAGCTAATTGAATCAAATGAAAGTCAAATACATTCAACAAAGCTAATTGAATCAAATGAAAGTCAAACACATTCAAACAAAGCTAATTGAATCAAATGAAAGTCAAGCACATTCAAACAAAGCTATTTGAATCAAATGAGAGTCAAATACATTCAAACAAAGCTAATTAAATCAAATAAAAGTCTAATACATTCTCAAAGCTAATTGAATTAAATTAAAGTCAAACACATTCAAACAAAGCTAATTGAATCAAATGAAAGTCAAACACATTCAAACAAAGATTTCGAATCAAATGAAAGTCAAATACATTCTACAAAGCTAATTGAATCAAATGAAAGTCAAACACATTCAAACAAAGCTATTTGAATCAATTGAAAGTCAAATACATTCTACAAAGCTGATGGAATCAAATGAAAGTCAAACACATTCAAACAAAGCTGTTTGAATCAAATGAAAGTCAAATACGTTCTACAAAGCTAATTGAATCAAATAAAAGTGAAACACATTCAAACAAAGCTATTTGAATCAAATGAGAGTCAAATACATTCAAACAAAGCTAATTAAATAAAAAAAAGTCAAATACATTCTACAAAGCTAATTGAATAAAATGAAAGTCAAATACATTCTACAAAGCTAATTGAATCAAATGAAAGTCAAACACATTCAAACAAAGCTAATTGAATCAAATGAAAGTCAAATACATTCAACAAAGCTAATTGAATCAAATGAAAGTCAAACACATTCAAACAAAGCTAATTGAATCAAATGAAAGTCAAGCACATTCAAACAAAGCTATTTGAAACAAATGAGGGTCAAATACATTCAAACAAAGCTAATTAAATCAAATAAAAGTCTAATACATTCTACAAAGCTAATTGAATTAAATTAAAGTCAAACACATTCAAACAAAGCTAATTGAATAAAATGAAAATCAAACACATTCAAACAAAGATTTCGAATCAAATGAAAGTCAAATACATTCTTCAAAGCTAATTGAATCAAATGAAAGTCAAACACATTCAAATAAAGCTATTTGAATCAAATGAATGTCAAATACATTCTACAAAGCTAATTGAGTCAAATGAAATTCAAACACATTCAAACAAAGCTATTTCAATCAAATGAGAGTCAAATAAATTCAAACAAAGCTAATTAAATCAAATAAAAGTAAAATACATTTTACAAAGCTAATTGAATCAAATGAAAGTCAAACACATTCAAACAAAGCCTTTTAAATCAAATGAAAGTCAAACACATTCAAACAAAGCTAATTGAATCAAATGAAAGTCAAACACATTCAAACGAATCTATTTGAATTAAATGAAAGTCAAATACATTCTACAAAGCTAATTCAATCAAATGAAAGTCAAATACATTCAAATAAAGCTATTTGAATCAAATGAAAGTCAAATACATTCTACAAAGCTAATTGAATCAAATGAAAGTCAAACACATTCAAACAAAGCTATTTGAATCAAATGAAAGTCAAACACATTCAAACGAATCTATTTGAATTAAATGAAAGTCAAATACATTCTACAAAGCTAATTCAATCAAATGAAAGTCAAATACATTCAAATAAAGCTATTTGAATCAAATGAAAGTCAAATACATTCTACAAAGCTAATTGAATCAAATGAAAGTCAAACACATTCAAACAAAGCTATTTGAATCAAATGAGAGTCAAATAAATTCAAACAAAGCTAATTAAATCAAATAAAATTAAAATACATTCTACAAAGCTAATTGAATCAAATGAAAGTCAAACACATTCAAACAAAGCCTTTTAAATCAAATGAAAGTCAAACACATTCAAAAAAAGCTTTTTAATTTAAATGAAAGTCAAACACAGTCAAACAAAGTTATTTGACTCAAATAAAAGTCAAATACATTTTACAAAGCTAATTGAATCACATGAAAGTCAAACACATTCTAACAAAGCTATTTGAATCAAATGAAAGTCAAATACATTCTACAAAGCTAATTGAATCAAATGAAAGTCAAACACATTCAAACAAAGCTATTTGAATCAATTGAAAGTCAAATACATTCTACAAAGCTGATGAAATCAAATGAAAGTCAAACACATTCAAACAAAGCTATTTGAATAAAATGAAAGTCAAATACGTTCTACAAAGCTAATTGAATCAAATAAAAGTGAAACACATTCAAACAAAGCTATTTGAATCAAATGAGAGTAAAATACATTCAAACAAAGCTAATTAAATAAAATAAAAGTCAAATACATTCTACAAAGCTAATTGAATCAAATGAAAGTCAAATACATTCTACAAAGCTAATTGAATCAAATGAAAGTCAAACACATTCAAACAAAGCTAATTGAATCAAATGAAAGTCAAATACATTCAACAAAGCTAATTGAATCAAAATGAAAGTCATACACATTCAAACAAAGCTAATTGAATCAAATGAAAGTCAAGCACATTCAAACAAAGCTATTTGAATCAAATGAGAGTCAAAATACATTCAAACAAAGCTAATTAAATCAAATAAAAGTCTAATACATTCTACAAAGCTAATTGAATTAAATTCAAGTCAAATACATTCAAACAAAGCTAATTGAATCAAATGAAAGTCAAACACATTCAAACAAAGATTTCGAATCAAATAAAAGTCAAATACATTCTACAAAGCTAATTAAATCAAATGGAAATAAAACACATTCAAAGAAAGCTATTTAAATCAAATGAAAGTCAAATATATTCTACAAAGCTAATTGAATCAAATGAAAGTCAAACACATTCAAACAAAGCCTTAAAAATCAAATGAAAGTCAAACACATTCAAAAAAAGCCTTTTTAATTTAAATGAAAGTCAAACACATTCAAACAAAGCTATATAAATCAAACGAAAGTGAAATGCATTCTACAAAGCAAATTGAATTAAATGAAATTGGAACACATTCAAACAAAGCTATTTGAATCAAATGACAGTCAAATACATTCTACAAAGCTAATTGAATCAATTGAAAGTCAAACACATTCAAACAAAGTTATTTGAATTAAATGAAGGCAAATACATTCTACAAAGCTAATTGAATCAAATGAATGTCAAACACATTCAAACAAAGCTAATTGAATCAAATGAAAGTCAAACACATTCAAACAAAATCTATTTGAATTAAATGAAAGTCAAATACATTCTACAAAGCTAATTGAATCAAATGAAAGTCAAACACATTCAAACAAAGCTAATTGAATCAAATGAAAGTCAAACACATTCAAACGAATCTATTTGAATTAAATGAAAGTCAAATACATTCTACAAAGCTAATTCAATCAAATGAAAGTCTAATACATTCAAATAAAGCTATTTGAATCAAATGAAAGTCAATACATTCTACAAAGCTAATTGAATCAAATGAAAGTCAAACACATTCAAACAAAGCTATTTGAATCAAATGAGAGTCAAATAAATTCAAAACAAAGCTAATTAAATCAAATAAAATTAAAATACATTCTACAAAGCTAATTGAATCAAATGAAAGTCAAAAACATTCAAACAAAGCCTTTTAAATCAAATGAAAGTCAAACACATTCAAAAAAAGCTTTTTAATTTAAATGAAAGTCAAACACAGTCAAACAAAGTTATTTGACTCAAATAAAAGTCAAATACATTTTGCAAAGCTAATTGAATCACATGAAAGTCAAACACATTCAAACAAAGCTATTTGAATCAAATGAAAGTCAAATACATTCTACAAAGCTAATTGAATCAAATGAAAGTCAAACACATTCAAACAAAGCTATTTGAATCAATTGAAAGTCAAATACATTCTACAAAGCTGATGGAATCAAATGAAAGTCAAACACATTCAAACAAAGCTATTTGAATAAAATGAAAGTCAAATACGTTCTACAAAGCTAATTGAATCAAATAAAAGTGAAACACATTCAAACAAAGCTATTTGAATCAAATGAGAGTAAAATACATTCAAACAAAGCTAATTAAATAAAATAAAAGTCAAATACATTCTACAAAGCTAATTGAATCAAATGAAAGTCAAATACATTCTACAAAGCTAATTGAATCAAATGAAAGTCAAACACATCACCTTTCAAACAAAGCTAATTGAATCAAATGAAAGTCAAACACATTCAAACAAAGCTAATTGAATCAAATGAAAGTCAAGCACATTCAAACAAAGCTATTTGAATCAAATGAGAGTCAAATACATTCAAACAAAGCTAATTAAATCAAATAAAAGTCTAATACATTCTACAAAGCTAATTGAATTAAATTCAAGTCAAATACATTCAAACAAAGCTAATTGAATCAAATGAAAGTCAAACACATTCAAACAAAGATTTCGAATCAAATAAAAGTCAAATACATTCTACAAAGCTAATTGAATCAAATGAAAGTCAAACACATTCAACAAAGCTACATTAAATCAAATGAAAGTCAAATATATTCTACAAAGCTAATTGAATAAATGAAAGTCAGACACATTCAAACAAAGACTTTTTAAATCAAATGAAAGTCAAACACATTCAAAAAAAAGCCTTTTAATTTAAATGAAAGTCAAACACATTCAAACAAAGCTATATAAATCAAACGAAAGTGAAATGCATTCTACAAAGCAAATTGAATTAAATGAAATTGAAACACATTCAAACAAAGCTATTTTAAATCAAATGAAGTAAAATACATTCTACAAAGCTAATTGAATCAATTGAAAGTCAAACACATTCAAACAAAGTTATTTGAATTAAATGAAAGGCAAATACATTCTACAAAGCTAATTGAATCAAATGAAAGTCAAACACATTCAAACAAAGCTAATTGAATCAAATGAATGTCAAACACATTCAAGCAAATCTATTTGAATTAAATGAAAGTCAAATACATTCCACAAAGCTAATTGAATCAAATGAAAGTCAAACACATTCAAACAAAGCTAATTAAATCAAATGAAAGTCAAACACATTCAAATAAAGTTATTTAAAGTATCAAAGTGAAATGCATTATACAAAGCGAATTGAATCAAATGAAAGTCAAACACATTCAAACAAAGCTATTTGAAGAACATGAAAGTCAAATACATTCTACAAAGCAAATTGAAACAAATGAAAGTTAAACACAGTCAAACAAAGTTATTTGACTCAAATAATAGTCAAATACATTCTACAAAGCTAATTAAATCAAATGAAAGTCAAACACATTCAAATAAAGCTATTTGAATCAAATGAAAGTCAAATACATTCTACAAAGCTAATTGAATCAAATGAAAGTCAAACACATTCAAACAAAGCTATTTGAATCAATTGAAAGTCAAATACATTCTACAAAGCTGATGGAATCAAATGAAAGTCAAACATTCAAACAAAGTGTTTGAATCCAATGAAAGTCAAATACGTTCTACAAGCTAATTGAATCAAATAAAAGTGAAACACATTCAAACAAAGCTATTTAAATCAAATGAGAGTCAAATACATTCAAACAAAGCTAATTAAATAAAAAAAAAGTCAAATACATTCTACAAAGCTAATTGAATAAAATGAAAGTCAAATACATTCTACAAAGCTAATTGAATCAAATGAAAGTCAAACACATTCAAACAAAGCTAATTGAATCAAATGAAAGTCAAATACATTCAACAAAGCTAATGAATCAAATGAAAGTCAAACACATTCAAACAAAGCTAATTGAATCAAATGAAAGTCAAGCACATTCAAACAAAGCAATTTGAATCAAATGAGAGTCAAATACATTCAAACAAAGCTAATGAAATCAAATAAAAGTCTAATACATTCTACAAAGCTAATTGAATTAAATTAAAGTCAAACACATTTAAAAAAGCTAATTGAATCAAATGAAAGTCAAACACATTCAAACAAAGATTTCGAATCAAATGAAAGTCAAATACATTCTACAAAGCTAATTGAATCAAATGAAAGTCAAAACATTCAAATAAAGCTATTTGAATCAAATGAAAGTCAAATACGTTCTACAAAGCTAATTGAATCAAATAGAAGTGAAACACATTCAAACAAAGCTATTTGAATCAAATGAGAGTCAAATACATTCAAACAAAGCTAATTAAATCAAATAAAAGTCAAATACATTCTACAAAGCTAATTGAATCAAATGAAAGTCAAATACATTCTACAAAGCTAATTGAATCAAATAAAAGTCAAACACATTCAAACAAAGCTAATTGAATCAAATGAAAGTCAAATACATTCACAAAGCTAATTGAATCAAATGAAAGTCAAACACATTCAAAAAGTTAATTGAATCAAATGAAAGTCAAGCACATTCAAACAAAGCTATTCGAATCAAATTAGAGTCAAATACATTCAAACAAAGCTAATTAAATCAAATAAAAAGTCTAATACATTCTACAAAGCTAATTGAATTAAATTAAAGTCAAACACATTCAAACAAAGCTCATTGAATCAAATGAAAGTCAAACACATACAAACAAAGTTATTTAAAGTAAATCAAAGTGAAATGCATTATACAAAGCTAATTGAATCAAATGAAAGTCAAACACATTCAAACAAAGCTATTTGAAGAAAATGAAAGTCAAATACATTCTACAAAGCAAATTGAATCAATTGAAAGTCAAACACAGTCAAACAAAGTTATTTGACTCAAATGAAAGTCAAATACATTCTACAAAGCTAATTGAATCAAATGAAAGTCAAACACATTCAAGAAAGCTAATTGAATCAAATGAAAGTCAAACACATTCAAACAAAGCTATTTGAATCAATGGAAAGTCAAATACATTCTACAAAGCTGATGGAATCAAATGAAAGTCAAACACATTCAAACAAAGCTATTTGAATCAAATGAAAGTCAAATACGTTCTACAAAGCTAATTGAATCAAATAAAGTGAAACACATTCAAACAAAGCTATTTGAATCAAATGAGAGTCAAATACATTCAAAAAAAGCTAATTAAATCAAATAAAAGTCAAATACATTCTACAAAGCTAAATGAATCAAATGAAAGTCAAATACATTCTACAAAGCTAATTGAATCAAATGAAAGTCAAACACATTCAAATAAAGCTAATTGAATCAAAAGAAAGTCAAATACATTTCAACAAAGCTAATTGAATCAAATGAAAGTCAAACACATTCAAACAAAGCTAATTGAATCAAATGAAAGTCAAGCACATTCAAACAAAGCTATTTAAAAAAAATGAGAGTCAAATACATTCAAACAAAGCTAATTGAATCAAATTAAAGTCAAACACATTCAAACAAAGATTTCAAATTAAATGAAAGTCAAATACATTCTACAAAGCTAATTGAACCAAATGAAAGTCAAACACATTCAAATAAAGCTATTTGAATCAAATGAAAGTCAAATACATTCTACAAAGCTAATTGAATCTAATGAAATTCAAACACATTCAAACAAAGCTATTTGAATCAAATGAGAGTCAAATAAATTCAAACAAAGCTATTTGAAGAAAATGAAAGTCAAATACATTCTACAAAGCAAATTGAAACAAATGAAAGTCAAACACAGTCAAACAAAGTCATTTGAGTCAAATGAAAATCAAATACATTCAACAAAGCTAATTGAATCAAATGAAAGTCAAACACATTCAAACAAAGCTATTTGAATCAAATGAAAGTTAAATACGTTCTACAAAGCTAATTGTAGCAAATGAAAGTCAAACGCAATCAAATAAATCTATTTGAGTCAAATGAAAGTAAAACACATTCAAACAAAGCTATTTGAATAAAATTAAAGTCAAACACATTCAAACAAAGCTATTTGAATCAAATGAGAGTCAAATACATTCAAACAAAGCTAATTAATAAATAAAAGTCTAATACATTCTACAAAGCTAATTAATTCAAAAAAGTCTAATACATTCTACACATTCAAACAAAGCTATTTGAAGAAAATGAAAGTCAAATACATTCTACAAAGCAAATTGAAACAAATGAAAGTCAACACACTCAAACAAAGCTATTAGAATCAATTGAAAGTCAAATACATTCTACAAAGCTGATGGAATCAAATGAAAGTCAAACACATTCAAACAAAGCTATTTGAATCAAATGGAAGTGAAATACGTTCTACAAAGCTAATTGTATTAAATGAAAGTCAAACGCAATCAAATAAAGCTATTTGAGTCAAATGAAAGTCAAACACATTCAAACAAAGTTGTTTAAATTAAATGAAAGTGAAATGAATTCTACAAAGCTAATTGAATAAAATGAAAGTTAAACGCATTTAAACAAAGCTATTTGAATCAAATGAATGTCAAATACATTCAACAAAACTAATTGAATCAAATGAAAGTCAAACACATTCAAACAAAGCTAATTAAATCAGATGACAGTCAAGCACATTCAAACAAAGCTATTTTAATCAAATGAAAGTCAAATACATTCTACAAAGCTAATAAACACATTCAAACAAGCTATTTGAATCATGAAAGTCATTCAATAATTGAATCAAATGAAAGTCAAACACATTCAAACAAAGCTAATTGAATCAAATGAAAGTCAAGCACATTCAAACAAAGCTATTTGAATCAAATGATAGTCAAATACATTCAAACAAAGCTAATTAAATAAAAGTCTATTACATTTTACAAAGCTAATTAATTAAAGTCAAACACATTCAAACAAAGTTAATTGAATCAAATAAAAGTCAAACACATTCAAACAAAGATTTCGAATCAAATGAAAGTCAAATACATTCTACAAAGCTAATTGAATCAAATATGAAAGTCAAACACATTCAAATAAAGCTATTTGAATCAAATGAAAGTCAAATACATTCTACAACAATGAAATTCACAAACAAAGCTATTTGAATCAAATGAGAGTTAAATAAATTCAAACAAAGCTAATTAAATCAAATAAAAGTAAAATACATTTTACAAAGCTAATTGAATCAAATGAAAGTCAAACACATTCAAACAAAGCCTTTTATATCAAATGAAATTCAAACGCATTCAAAAAAAGCTTTTTAATTTAAATGAAAGTCAAACACATTCAAACAAAGCTATATAAATTAAATGAAAGTGAAAAGCATTCTACAAAGCAAATTGAATTAAATGAAATTCAAACACATTTAAACAAAGCTATTTGAATCAAATGACAGTCAAATACATTCTAAAAAGCTAATTGAATCAATTGAAAGTCAAACAAAACAAAGCTATTTGAATTAAATGAAAGTCAAATACATTCTACATAGCTAATTGAATCAAATGAAAGTCAAACACATTCAAACAAAGCTGATTGAATCAATTGAATGTCAAACACATTCAAACAAATCTATTTGAATTAAATGAAAGTCAAATACATTCTACAAAGCAAATTGAATCAAATGAAAGTCAAACACATTCAAACAAAGCTAATTGAATCAAATGAAAGTCAAACACATTCAAACAAATCTATTTAAATTAAATGAATGTCAAATACATTCTACAAACCTAATTGAATCAAATGAAAGTCAAACACATTCAAACAAAGCTATTTGAAGAAAATGGAAGTGAAATACATTCTACAAAGCAAATTGAAACAAATGAAAGTCAAACACAGTCAAAAAAGTCATTTGAGTCAAATGAAAGTCAAATACATTCTACAAAGCTAATTGAATCAAATGAAAGTCAAACACATTCAAATAAAGCTATTTGAATCAAATGAAAGTTAAATACGTTCTACAAAGCTAATCGTATCAAATGAAAGTCAAACGCAATAAAAATAAAGCTATTTGAGTCAAATGAAAGTCAAACACATTCAAACAAAGCTATTTGAATAAAATGAATGTCAAACACATCCAAACAAAGCTATTTGAATCAAATGAGAGTCAAATACATTCAAAAAAGCTAATTAAATCAAATAAAAGTCTAATACATTCTACAAAGCTAATTAAATAAAAAAAAAGTCTAATACATTCTGCACATTCAAACAAAGCTATTTAAAAAAATGAAAGTCAAATACATTCTACAAAGCAAATTGAAACAAATGAAAGTCAAACACATTCAAACAAAGCTATTAGAATCAATTGAAAGTCAAATTTATTCTACAAAGCTGATGGAATCAAATGAAAGTCAAACACATTCAAATAAAGCTATTTGAATCAAATGAAAGTCAAATACGTTCTACAAAGCTAATTGTATCAAATGAAAGTCAAACGCAATCAAATAAAGCTATTTGAGTCAAATGAAAGTCAAACACATTCAAACAAATTGTTTAAATTAAATGAAAGTGAAATGTATTCTATAAAAGCTAATTGAATCAAATGAAAGTCAAATACATTCAAACAAAGCTATTTGAATCAAATGAGAGTCAAATACATTCAAACAAAGCTAATTAAATCAAATAAAAGTCTAATACATTCTACAACGCTAATTGAATCAAATGAAAGTCAAACACATTCAAACAAAGCTATTTGAATCAAATGAAAGTCAACACATTCAAACAAAGCTATTTGAATCAAATGAGAGTCAAATACATTCAAACAAAGCTAATTAAATCAAATAAAAGTCTAATACATTCTACAACGCTAATTGAATCAAATGAAAGTCAAACACATTCAAACAAAGCTATTTGAATCAAATGAAAGTCAAATACATTCAACAAAGCTAATTGAATCAAATGAAAGTCAAACACATTCAAACAAAGCTAATTGAATCAAATGAAAGTCAAGCACATTCAAAAAAGCTATTTGAATCAAATGATAGTCAAATACATTCAAACAAAGCTAATTAAATAAAATAAAAGTCTATTACATTTTACAAAGCTAATTGAATTAAATTAAAGTCAAACACATTCAAACAAAGCTAATTGAATCAAATAAAAGTCAAACACATTCAAACAAAGATTTCGAATCAAATGAAAGTCAAATACATTCTACAAAGCTAATTGAATCAAATATGAAAGTCAAACATTCAAATAAAGCTATTTGAATCAAATGAAAGTCAAATACATTCTAAAAAGCTAATTGAATCAAATGAATGTCAAACACATTCGAACAAAGCTATTTGAATCAAATGAAAGTCAAATACATTCAACAAAGCTAATTGAATCAAATGAAAGTCAAACACATTCAAACAAAGCTAATTGAATCAGATGAAAATCAAGCACATTCAAACAAAGCTATTTTAATCAAATGAAAGTCAAATACATTCTACAAAGCTAATTGAATCAAATGAAAGTCAAACACTTTCAAACAAAGCTATTTGAATAAAATGAAAGTCAAACACATTCAAACAAAGCTATTTGAATCAAATGAGAGTCAAATATATTCAAACAAAGCTAATTAAATCAAATAAAAGTCTAATACATTCTACAAAGCTAATTGAATTAAATTCAAGTCAAACACATTTAAACAAAGCTAATTGATTCAAATGAAAGTCAAACACATTCAAACAAAGATTTCGAATCAAATGAAATCAAATACATTCTACAAAGCTAATTGAATCAAATGAAAGTCAAACACATTCAAATAAAGCTATTTGAATCAAATGAAAGTCAAATGCATTCTACAAAGCTAATTGAATCAAATGAAAGTCAAACACATTCAAACAAAGCTATTTGAATCGAATGAGAGTCAAATAAATTCAAACAAAGCTAATTAAATCAAATGAAAGTCAAACATATTCAAACAAAGCTATATAAATCAAATGAAAGTAACAATGCATTCTACAAAGCTAATTGAATTAAATGAAATTCAAAACATTCAAACAAGCTATTTTAATTAAATGAATGTCAAATACATTCTACAAAGCTAATTGAATCAAAAAAGTCAAACACATTCAAACAAAGCTGAGTCAAATGAAAGTCAAATACATTCAACAAAGCTAAGTGAATCAAATGAAAGCTAATTGAATCAAATGAAAGTCAAACACATTCAAACAAAGCTAATTGATCAAATGAAAGTCAAACACATTCAAACAAAGATTTCGAATCAAATGAAAATCAAATACATTCTACAAAGCTAATTGAATCAAATGAAATTCAAACACATTCAAACAAAGCTATTTGAATCAAATGAGAGTCAAATAAATTCAAAAAAGCTAATTAAATCAAATAAAAGTAAAATACATTCCATAAAGCTAATTGAATCAAATGAAGTAAAACACATTCAAACAAAGCCTTTTAAATCAAATGAAAGTCAAACATTCAAAAAGAGCTTTTTAATTTAAATGAAAGTCAAATACATTCAAACAAAGCTGTATAAATCAAATGAAAGTAAAAATGCATTCTACAAAGCTAATTGAATTAAATGAAATTCAAACACATTCAAATAAAGCTATTTGAATCAAATGACAGTCAAATACATTCTACAAAGCTAATTGAATCAATTGAAAGTCAAACACATTCAAACAAAGCTATTTGAATCAAATGAAAATCAAATACATTCTACAAAGCTAATTGAAACAAATGAAAGTCAAACACATTCAAACAAAGCTAATTGAATCAAATGAAAGTCAAACACATTCAAACAAAGCTATTTTAATTAAATGAATGTCAAATACATTCTACAAAAGCTAATTAAAAAAATGAAAGTCAAACACATTCAAACAAAGCTATTTGAATCAAATGAAAGTCAAATACATTCTACAAAGCTAATTGAATCAAATGAAAGTCAAATACACTAATTGAATCAAATGAAAGTCAAACACATTCAAACAAAGCTAATTGAATCAATGAAAGTCAAGCACATTCAAACAAAGCTATTTTAATCAAATGAAATCATTCTACAAAGCTAATTGAATCAAATGAAAGTCAAACACATTCAAACAAAGCTATTTGAATAAAATGAAAGTCAAACACATTCAAACAAAGCTATTTGAATCAAATGAGAGTCAAATACATTCAAACAAAGCTAATTAAAAAAATAAAAGTCTAATACTTCTACAAAGCTAATTGAATTAAATTAAAGTCAAACACATTCAAACAAAGCTAATTGAATCAAATGAAAGTCAAACACATTCAAACAAAGATTTCGAATCAAATGAAATCAAATACATTCTACAAAGCTAATTGAATCAAATGAAAGTCAAACACATTCAAATAAAGCTATTTGAATCAAATGAAAGTCAAATACATTCTACAAAGCTAATTGAATCAAATGAAAGTCAAACACATTCAAACAAAGCTATTTGAATCAAATTAGAGTCAAATAAATTCAAACAAAGCTAATTAAATCAAATAAAAGTAAAATACATTCCACAAAGCTAATTGAATCAAATGAAAGTCAAACACATTCAAACAAAGCCTTTTAAATCAAATGAAAGTCAAACACATTCAAAAAAGCTTTTTAATTTAAATGAAAGTCAAACACATTCAAACAAAGCTATATAAATCAAATGAAAGTGAAATGCATTCTACAAAGCTAATTGAATTAAATGAAATTCAAACACATTCAAATAAAGCTATTTGAATCAAATGACAGTCAAATACATTCTACAAAGCTAATTGAATCAATTGAAAGTCAAACACATTCAAACAAAGCTATTTGAATCAAATGAAAATCAAATACATTCTACAAAGCTAATTGAAACAAATGAAAGTCAAACACATTCAAACAAAGCTAATTGAATCAAATGAAAGTCTAACACATTCAAACAAAGCTATTTTAATTAAATGAATGTAAAATACATTCTACAAAGCTAATTCAATCAAATGAAAGTCAAACACATTCAAACAAAGCTATTTGAATCAAATGAAAGTCAAATACATTCAACAAAGCTAAGTGAATCAAATGAAAGTCAAACACATTCAAACAAAGAAAATTGAATCAAATGAAAGTCAAACACATTCAAACAAAGCTAATTGAATCAATGAAAGTCAAACACATTCAAACAAAGATTTCGAATCAAATGAAAATCAAATACATTCTACAAAGCTAATTGAATCAAATGAAATTCAAACACATTCAAATAAAGCTATTTGAATCAAATGAGAGTCAAATAAATTCAAACAAAGCTAATTAAATCAAATAAAAGTAAAATACATTCTACAAAGCTTATTGAATCAAATGAAAGTCAAACACATTCAAACAAAGCCTTTTAAATCAAATGAAAGTCAAACACATTCAAAAAGAGCTTTTTAATTTAAATGAAAGTCAAATAAATTCATACAAAGCTATATAAATTAAATGAAAGTAAAATGCATTCTACAAAGCTAATTGAATTAAATGAAATTCAAGCACATTCAAATAAAGTTATTTGAATCAAATGACAGTCAAATACATTCTACAAAGCTAATTGAATCAATTGAAAGTCAAACACATTCAAACAAAGCTATTTGAATCAAATGAAAATCAAATACATTCTACAAAGCTAATTGAAACAAATGAAAGTCAAACACATTCAAACAAAGCTAATTGAATCAAATGAAAGTCAAACACATTCAAACAAGCTATTTTAATTAAATGAATGTCAAATACATTCTACAAAGCTAATTGAATCAAATGAAAGTCAAACACATTCAAACAAAGCTATTTGAATCAAATGAAAGTCAAATACATTCAACAAAGCTAAGTGAATCAAATGAGAAACAACACATTCTACAAAGCTAATTGAATCAAATGAAAGTCAAACACATTCAAACAAAGCTAATTGCATCAAATGAAAGTCAAACACATTCAAACAAAGATTTCGAATCAAATGAAAATCAAATACATTCTACAAAGCTAATTGAATCAAATCAAATTCAAACACATTCAAACAAAGCTATTTGATAAAATGAGAGTCAAATAAATTCAAACAAAGCTAATTAAATCAAATAAAGTAAAATACATTCTACAAAGCTAATTGAATCAAATGAAAGTCAAACACATTCAAACAAAGCCTTTTAAAACAAATGAAAGTCAAACACATTCAAAAAGAGCTTTTTAATTTAAATGAAAGTCAAATACATTCAAACAAAGCTATATAAATCAAATGAAAGTAAAAATGCATTCTACAAAGCTAATTGAATTAAATGAAATTCAAACACATTCAAATAAAGTTATTTGAATCAAATGACAGTCAAATACATTCTACAAAGCTAATTGAATCAAATGAAAGTCAAACACATTCAAACAAAGCTATTTGAATCAAATGAAAGTCAAAAACATTCAAACAAAGCTAATTGAATCAAATGAAAGTCAAACACATTCAAACAAAGATTTCGAATCAAATGAAACTCAAATACATTCTACAAAGCTAATTGAATCAAATGAAATTCAAACACACAAACAAAGAAGAAATCAAATGAGAGTCAAATAAATTCAAACAAAGCTAATTAAATCAAATAAAAGTAAAATACATTCTACAAAGCTTATTGAATCAAATGAAAGTCAAACACATTCAAACAAAGCCTTTTAAATCAAATGAAAGTCAAACACATTCAAAAAGAACTTTTTAATTTAAATGAAAGTCAAATACATTCAAACAAAGCTATATAAATCAAATGAAAGTAAAATGCATTCTACAAAGCTAATTGAATTAAATGAAATTCAAACACATTCAAATAAAGCTATTTGAATCAAATGACAGTCAAATACATTCTACAAAGCTAATTGAATCAATTGAAAGTCAAACACATTCAAACAAAGCTATTTGAATCAAATGAAAATCAAATACATTCTACAAAGCTAATTGAAACAAAAGAAAGTCAAACACATTCAAACAAAGCTAATTGAATCAAATGAAAGTCAAACACATTCAAACAAAGCCAAATACATTTACAAACAAAGCTAAATCAAATGAAAGTCAAATACATTCTACAAAGCTAATTGAATCAAATGAAAGTCAAACACATTCAAACAAAGCTATTTGAATCAAATGAAAGTCAAATACATTCAACAAAGCTAATTGAATCAAATGAAAGTCAAACACATTCAAACAAAGCTAATTGAATCCAAATTCAAACAAAGTTTTAATCAAATGAAAGTCAAACATTCTACAAAGCTAATTGAATCAAATGAAAGTCAAACACATTCAAACAAAGCTATTTGAATCAAACACATTCAAACAAAGCTATTTGAATCAAATGAGAGTCAAATACATTCAAACAAAGCTAATTAAACCAAATAAAAGTCTAATACATTCTACAAAGCTAATTGAATTAAATAAAGTCAAACACATTCAACAAAGCTATTGAATCAAATGAAAGTCAAACACATTCAAACAAAGATTTGAATCAAATGAAAATCAAATACATTCTACAAAGCTATTTGAATCAAATGAAAGTCAAATACATTCTACAAAGCTAATTGAATCAAATGAAAGTCAAACACATTCAAACAAAGCTATTTGAATCAAATTAGAGTCAAATAAATTCAAACAAAGCTAATTAAATCAAATAAAAGTAAAATACATTCTACAAAGCTAATTGAATCAAATGAAAGTCAAACACATTCAAACAAAGCCTTTAAAATCAAATGAAAGTCAAACACATTCAAAAAAGCTTTTTAATTTAAATGAAAGTCAAACACATTCAAACAAACTATATAAATCAAATGAAAGTGAAATGCATTCTACAAAGCTAATTGAATTAAATGAAATTCAAACACATTCAAATAAAGCTATTTGAATCAAATGACAGTCAAATACATTCTACAAAGCTAATTGAATCAATTCAAAGTCAAACACATTCAAACAAAGCTATTTGAATCAAATGAAAATCAAATACATTGCTAATTGAAACAAATGAAAGTCAAACACATTCAAACAAAGCTAATTGAATCAAATGAAAGTCAAACACATTCAAACAAAGCTATTTTAATTAAATGAATGTCAAATACATTCTACAAAGCTAATTGAATCAAATGAAAGTCAAACACATTCAAACAAAGCTATTTGAATCAAATGAAAGTCAAATACATTCAACAAAGCTAATGAATCAAATGAAAGTCAAACACATTCAACAAAGCTTGAATCAAATGAAAGTCAAACACATTCAAACAAAGCTAATTGAATCAAATGAAAGTCAAACACATTCAAATAAAGCTATTTAAAAAATGAATGTCAAATACATTCTACAAAGCTAATTGAATCAAATGAAAGTCAAACACATTCAAACAAAGCTATTTGAAGAAATGAAAGTCAAATACATTCTACAATGCAAAACAAATGAAAGTCAATACAGTCAAACAAAGTTATTTGACTCAAATGAAAGTCAAATACATTCTACAAAGCTAATTGAATCAAATGAAAGTCAAACACATTTAAATAAGCTATTTGAATCAAATGAAAGTCAAATACGTTTTACAAAGCTCAAATGAAAGTCAAACGCAATCAAATAAAGCTATTTGAGTCAAATGAAAGTCAAAGTTCTACAAAGCTAATTGAATCAAATTAAAGTTAAACGCATTTAAACAAAGCTATTTGTATCAAATGAGAGTCAAATACATTCTACAAAGCTAATTGAATCAAATGAAAGTCAAACACATTCAAACAAAGCTAATTGAATCAAATGAGAGTCAAATACATTCAAACAAAGCTAATTAAATCAAATAAAGTAAATACATTCTACAAAGCTTATTGAATCAAATGAAAGTCAAACACATTCAAACAAAGATTTCGAATCAAATGAAAATCAAATACGTTCTACAAAGCTATTTGAATCAAATGAAAGTCAAATACATTCTACAAAGCTAATTGAATCAAATGAAAGTCAAATTCAAACACATTCAACAAAGCTAATTGAATCAATGAAAGTCAAACAATTCAAACAAAGCTATTTGAATCAAATTAGAGTCAAATAAATTCAAACAAAGCTAATTAAATCAAATAAAGTAAAATACATTCTACAAAGCTAATTGAATCAAATGAAAGTCAAACACATTCAAACAAAGCCTTTAAAATCAAATGAAAGTCAAACACATTCAAAAAAAGCTTTTTAATTTAAATGAAAGTCAAACACATTCAACAAAATAAATCAAATGAAAGTGAAATGCATTCTACAAAGCTAATTGAATTAAATGAAATTCAAACACATTCAAATAAAGCTATTTGAATCAAATGACAGTCAAATACATTCTACAAAGCTAATTGAATCAATGAAAGTCAAATTCAAACAAAGAATCAAATGAAAATCAAATACATGCTAATTGAAACAAATGAAAGTCAAACACATTCAAACAAAGCTAATTGAATCAAATGAAAGTCAAACACATTCAAACAAAGCTATTTTAATTAAATGAATGTCAAATACATTCTACAAAGCTAATTGAATCAAATGAAAGTCAAACACATTCAAAAAAGCTATTTGAATCAAATGAAAGTCAAATACATTCAACAAAGCTAATGAATCAAATGAAAGTCAAACACATTCAAACAAAGCAAATTGAATCAAATGAAAGTCAAACACATTCAAACAAAGCTAATTGAATCAAATGAAAGTCAAAACATTCAAATAAAGCTATTCAAATACATTCTACAAAGCTAATTGAATCAAATGAAAGTCAAACACATTCAAACAAAGCTATTTGAAAAATGAAAGTCAAATACATTCTACAATGCAAATTGAAACAAATGAAAGTCAATACAGTCAAACAACTCAAATGAAAGTCAAAGCTAATTGAATCAAATGAAAGTCAAACACATTCAAATAAAGCTATTTGAATCAAATGAAAGTCAAAACAAAGCTAATTCAAATGAAAGTCAAATCAAATAAAAGCTATTTGAGTCAAATGAAAGTCAAATTCAAACAAAGAAATTAAATGAAAGTGAAATCTACAAAGCTAATTGAATCAAATGAAAGTTAAACGCATTTAAAACAAAGCTATTTGAATCAAATGAAAGTCAAATACATTCTACAAAGCTAATTGAATCAAATGAAAGTCAAACACATTCAAACAAAGCTAATTGAATCAAATGAGAGTCAAATACATTCAAACAAAGCTAATTAAATCAAATAAAAGTAAAATACATTCTACAAAGCTATTGAATCAAATGAAAGTCAAACACATTCAAACAAAGCCTTTAAATCAAATGAAAGTCAAACACATTCAAAAGCTTTTTAATTTAAATGAAAGTCAAATACTTTCAAACAAAGGTATATAAATCAAATGAAAGTAAAATGCATTCTACAAAGCTAATTGAATTAAATGAAATTCAAACACATTCAAATAAAGCTATTTGAATCAATTGACAGTCAAATACATTCTACAAAGCTAATTGAATCAATTGAAAGTCAAACACATTCAAACAAAGCTATTTGAATCAAATGAAAATCAAATACATTCTACAAAGCTAATTGAAACAAATGAAAGTCAAACACATTCAAACAAAGCTAATTGAATCAAATGAAAGTCAAACACATTCAAACAAAGCTATTTTAATTAAATGAATGTCAAATACATTCTACAAAGCTAATTGAATCAAATAAAAGTCAAACACATTCAAACAAAGCTATTTGAATCAAATGAAAGTCAAACATTCAACAAAGCTAAGTGAATCAAATGAAAAACAAACACATTCTACAAAGCTAATTGAATCAATTGAAGTCAAACACATTCAAACAAAGCTAATTGATCAAATGAAAGTCAAACACATTCAAACAAAGATTTCGAATCAAATGAAAATCAAATACATTCTACAAAGCTAATTGAATCAAATCAAATTCAAACACATTCAAACAAAGCTATTTGAATCAAATGAGAGTCAAATAAATTCAAACAAAGCTAATTAAATCAAATAAAAGTAAAATACATTCTACAAAGCTAATTGAATCAAATGAAAGTCAAACACATTCAAACAAAGCCTTTTAAATCAAATGAAAGTCAAACACATTCAAAAAGAGCTTTTTAATTTAAATGAAAGTCAAATACATTCAATCAAAGCTATATAAATCAAATGAAAGTAAAAATGCTTTCTACAAGCTAATTGAATTAAATGAAATTCAAACACATTCAAATAAAGCTATTTGAATCAAATGAAGTTAAATACATTCTACAAAGCTAATTGAATCAATTGAAAGTCAAACACATTAAAACAAAGCTATTTGAATCAAATGAAAAACAAATACATTCTACAAAGATAATTGAAACAAATGAAAGTCAAACACATTCAAACAAAGCTAATTGAATCAAATGAAAGTCAAACACATTCAAACAAAGCTATTTTAATTAAATGAATGTCAATACATTATACAAAGCTAATTGAATCAAATGAAAGTCAAACACATTTAAACAAAGCTATTTGAATCAAATGAAAGTCAAATACATTCAACAAAGCTAAGTGAATCAAATGAAAAACTAACACATTCTACAAAGCTAATTGAATCAAATGAAAGTCAAACACATTCAAACAAAGCTAATTGCATCAAATAAAAGTCAAATACATTCAAACAAAGATTTCGAATCAAATGAAATCAAAACTTTCTACAAAACTAATTGAATCAAATGAAATTCAAACACATTCAAACAAAGCTATTTGAATCAAATGAGAGACAAATAAATTCAAACAAAGCTAATTAAACAAATAAAAGTAAAATACATTCTACAAAGCTAATTGAATCAAATGAAAGTCAAACACATTCAAACAAAGCCTTTTCAATCAAAAAAGTCAAACACATTCAAAAAAAGCTATTGAATTTAAATGAAAGTCAAATACATTTAAACAAAGCTATATTAAATCAAATGAAAGTGAAATTCATTCTACAAAGCAAATTGAATTAAATGAAATTCAAACACATTCAAACAAAGCTATTTGAATCAAATGACAGTCAAATACATTCTACAAAGCTAATTGAATCAATTAAAAGTCAAACACATTCAAACAAAGCTATTTGAGTAAAATGAAAGTCAAATACATTCTACAAAGCTAATTGAATCAAATGAAAGTCAAACACATTCAAACAAAGCTATTTGAATCAAATGAAAGTCAAACACATTCAAACAAAGCTAATTGAATCAAATGAAAGTCAAACACATTCAAACAAAGCTATTTTAATTAAATGAATGTCAAATACATTCTACAAAGCTAATTGAATCAAATGAAAGTGAAACACATTCAAACAAAGCTATTTGAATCAAATGAAAGTCAAATACATTCTACAAAGCTAATTGAATCAAATGAAAGTCAAACACATTCAAACAAAGCTATTTGAATCAATTGAAAGTCAAAGATATTCTACAAAGCTGATGGAATCAAATGAAAGTCAAACACATTCAAACAAAGCTATTTAAATCAAATGAAAGTCAAATACGTTCTACAAAGCTAATTGTATCAAATGTAAGTCAAACGCAATCAAAAAGCTATTTAAGTCAAATGAAAGTCAAACACATTAAAAAAAAGTTGTTTAAATTAAATGAAAGTGAAATGTATTCTACAAAGCTAATTGAATCAAATGAAAGTTAAACGCATTCAAACAAAGCTATTTGAATCAAATGAAAGTCAAATACATTCAACAAAGCTAATTGAATAAAAAGAAAGTCAAACACATTAAAACAAAGCTAATTGAATCAAATGAAAGTCAAGCACATTCAAACAAAGCTATTTTAATCAATGAAAGTCAAATACATTCTACAAAGCTAATTGAATCAAATGAAAGTCAAACACATTCAAACAAAGCTATTTGAATCAAATGAAAGTCAAACACATTCAAACAAAGCTATTTGAATCAAATGAGAGTCAAACACATTCAAACAAAGTTAATTAAATCAAATAAAGTCTAATACTTTCTACAAAGCTAATTGAATTAAATTAAAGTCAAACACATTCAAATAAAGATTTCGAATCAAATGAAAGTCAAATACATTCTACAAAGCTAATTGAATCAAATGAAAGTCAAACACATTCAAATAAAGCAATCAAATGAAAGTCAAATACATTCTACAAAGCTAATTGAGTCAAATGAAAGTCAAATACATTCAAACAAAGCTATTTGAATCAATGAGTCAAATAAATTCAAACAAAGCTAATTAAATAAAATAAAAGTGAAATACATTCTACAAAGCTAATTGAATCAAATGAAAGTCAAACACATTCAAACAAAGTCTTTTAAATCAAATGAAAGTCAAACACATTCAAATAAAGCTTTTTAATTTAAATGAAAGTCAAACACATTCAAACAAAGCTATATAAATCAAATGAAAGTGAAATGCATTCTACAAACTAATTGAATTAAATGAAATTCAAACACATTCAAACAAAGCTATTTGAATCAAATGAAAATACATTCTACAAAGCTAATTGAATCAATTGAAAGTCAAACACATTCAAACAAAGCTTTTTAAATCAAATGAAAGTAAAATACGTTCTACAAAGCTAATTGAATCAAATGAAAGTCAAATACATTCAAACAAAGCTTTTAAATCAATGAAAGTCAAACACATTCAAAAAAAGCTTTTTAATTTAAATGAAAGTCAAACACATTCAACAAAGCTATATAAATCAAATGAAAGTGAAATGTATTCTACAAAGCTAATTGAATTAAATGAAATTCAAACACATTCAAATAAAGCTATTTGAATCAAATGACAGTCAAATACATTCTACAAAGCTAATTGAATCAATTGAAAGTCAAACACATTCAAACAAAGCAATTTGAATCAAATGAAAATCAAATACATTCTACAAAGCTAATTGAACAAATGAAAGTCAAACACATTCAAACAAAGCTAATTGAATCAATGAACGTCAAACACATTCAAACAAAGCTATTTTAATTAAATGAATGTCAAATACATTCTACAAAGCTAATTGAATCAAATGAAAGTCAAACACATTCAAACAAAGCTATTTGAATCAAATGAAAGTCAAATACATTCAACAAAGCTAAGTGAAACAAATGAAAAGTCAAACACATTCAAACAAAGCTAATTGAATCAAATGAAAGTCAAACACATTCTACAATGCAAATTGAAACAAATGAAAGTCCAATACAAACAAAGCTCAAATGAAAGTCAAATACATTCTACAAAGCTAATTGAATCAAATGAAAGTCAAACACATTCAAATAAAGCTATTTGAATCAAATGAAAGTCAAATACACAAAAGCTAATTGTAATCAAATGAAAGTCAAACGCAAAAAAAGCTATTTGAGTCAAATGAAAGTCAAACACATTCAAACAAAGAAATTAAATGAAAGTGAAATGTATTCTACAAAGCTAATTGAATCAATGAAAGTTAAACGCATTTAAACAAAGCTATTTGATCAAATGAGAGTCAAATACATTCTACAAAGCTAATTGAATCAAATGAAAGTCAAACACATTCAAACAAAGCTAATTGAATCAAATGAGAGTCAAATACATTCAAACAAAGCTAATTAAATCAAAAAAGTAAATACATTCTACAAAGCTTATTGAATCAAATGAAAGTCAAACACATTCAAACAAAGCCTCTTAAATCAAATGAAAGTCAAAACACATTCAAAAAAAGCTTTTTAATTTAAATGAAAGTCAAATACTTTCAAACAAAGCTATATAAAATCAAATGAAAGTAAAATGCATTCTACAAAGCTAATTGAATTAAATGAAATTCAAACACATTCAAATAAGCTATTTGAATCAAATGACAGTCAAATACATTCTACAAAGCTAATTGAAATCAATTGAAAGTCAAACACATTCAAACAAAGCTATTTGAATCAAATGAAAATCAAATACATTCTACAAAGCTAATTGAAACAAATGAAAGTCAAAACATTCAAACAAAGCTAATTGAATCAAATGAAAGTCAAACACATTCAAACAAAGCTATTTTAATTAAATGAATGTCAAATACATTCTACAAAGCTAATTGAATCAAATAAAAGTCAAACACATTCAAACAAAGCTATTTGAATCAAATGAAAGTCAAATACATTCAACAAAGCTAAGTGAATCAAATGAAAAA
>NW_018745357.1:0-29826 GCF_001683475.1 Chenopodium quinoa
GATTTTGCTCCCACCAATCAGAATGCGCCACGTGGACCAATCAGGTCCTGCCAAGTGTCCCCCAGTTGGAACTGTCAGGGCTTGCCACGTGGCACGCGCTTATTCGTCCACCTTGGACCTGTTATGTCAAGACATGTTGCATACTCCATGCCTAATGGAGAAACCGGCCACCCAGGCCCAACCTCCGAGGGAAGCCCAATCGGCCCTAGGTTTACCTAAACCTAGGATGGGCACGTTTTCCAAGGTTATAAATACCTCCTTTAATCCTCATTAAGGGGAGGACAGAAACATTACGGAAAAAACACATTAATTACACACAGTAATAACCGGCTGATCTCGCTAACAAAGCAGATTACCTACATTAAACACTCTCACCTAGAGAGACCAAATCACTTTAATTTCCGCAATAATTACTCCTTAATCAGGTACTGGAGGCGGAGCTCCCAGGAGTCTCCGTTATTTTGCAGGTACAGGCGTCCGGTTCCAGTCTCGGAATTGTAACTCTCCCGCAGGACATCAGAAAACCCCGAAACATTTGGCGCCGTCTGTGGGGAGAGTACTTCTGAGATGGCATCTAAGTCTGTACCGACTCCTGAAGAGAGGCGTCCCCTAGACGACCCTCAAGTTCAGTCGGACCATGATACCGAAAGTGAATTTGAAGTTGAAGCTCACACAGCTTCAGACGGGACCCTAAAGAGCCCGACGTACCCGTCATACCGAAAGGAGGGAACGGGAGCATCTTCAAACAGGAAGCGAGCCAGCAGGCGCACCGCCTGTTCGGCAACAGCCGACTGATGGGTCTGCTCCCATCACAAGGAACGAACTCATGACCTTCATGAGGGACTTCAAGGGAGAGATTCAAGAGTTGATCAACAAGAAGCCGCCAGCTCCAGTCAAGGAGCAGTCGGCCAAGAAACCCTTCACTTCACTTGAAGAGGAAGCCAGTTCAAGGGCGAGAGGCGACTCCTCATCCTAAATCTAGGAAGCGGGAGCCACCTGCCCTTGATTTCACAAAATTCCGTTATCCTACAGGAAATAGGAAACCTGTTCGTCATATTCAGGCGGACGGGTCGAAGCAAACATTCACAGATGCTCGGCTACTGCTAGAGCAGAAGAAGAGTGACCGATTGTCAGAGTCGGCCTCTACTTCAAACTTTCAAGACAGTTTGCGAAATGCCTCGATGAGGCATACTCAGTCGTACCATGAGAGTCAGTCAAGCGGCACCTCCCGTCAGTCCGGCTTTCATAGTGACCAGGCGGTACCAAACTTACCATTTTGTGCCGCAACAACAGTATTTTTGCAGCAACCTCCGTTTGGTGGACCTGCAGCAAAAAACGTCCAACCTATGGACTGGCAGCTACGGTTGCTTAGACTTGGTGAACAGCCGTCGGCCTTCTCCAAGGAAATTACTGAAGCCGCTCAGCCGGCAAAGTGAAAAATGTACTAGTAGGCGCCTATGACGGCACTACTAACCCAGAAGACCATCTGATGGCATTCACCAACCTGATGTACCTTCAAGGGTTGGATGATCCCACTAGGTGCAAGTGTTTCCCAGCGACTCTCAAAGGAATCGCACAGCAATGGTTCGGCAACCTGCCGACTGGTTGTGTAAATAGCTTCAGGACGCTTGCTTACTTATTTGCCTCCAACTTCGCCATGAACATCCCTGCGAAGAAAACGACCCTTGATTTGGGAACAATTCAGCAGGGCGAGAAGGAGGGGCTTCGTTCTTACATCAGGCGATTTAACCTGATGAGAATAACAGATTCAAGGGTTACCGGATGAGGTAGCTTATACTGACTTTTTCAGAGGTCTCAAAAGACGGGTCTACCTTCAAATTTGATTAGGTTCGAAAAAAGGGTGGCGACTCTTCAAGAGGCCTTGATTGAAACAGAAGCCTATATACAGGCGACTGATCTTTGTACGATAAAACAGTCGGACGGGAAAAGGTTCGACAAAAGAGAAGGACGACAGAAACAGTCGTCTAACAAAGATGAGAAAAGAAAAAGAGGTCTGGGCGGCTGATTCCTCTAAACAGCCGGCCCAGAAGAAGAAAAAAGAATTCAAACCATACTCCCCAAAGTATGCGTTTAACAAGGATAACCAGTTTATCCTAAAAGAAATCAAGGGACGGATCTCAATTGAGAAGCCGGTCCCCATGAAGGGTTCTGCAAACAACCGGAACCAAGATAAAATTATGTGCTTATCATGATGATGTTGGTCATCACACCAATGACTGCATCAGTCTCATGCGGTACCTAGACCGCCTGGCTGAGCAAGGTGATCTTGACACTTAGGTCAAGAAATCTACGGGGAACAATTCCTCAAAAAAGCAGTCGGCCAAAAAAGCATCAGCAGGCCGACAGCTCTGATACAGATGATGCAGTCGTCTACACCATTGCAGGCGGCTTCTCAGGAGGCGGCCCCACTATTAGGGGCAACAAAGACAATATCAGGCGGTTAGATGTAAATTCCGTTCACCAAGAACGGTCGTCCAAATATTCATTTCCTGAGATTGTCATCACTGAAGAAGATCTAGGAGGGATAAGGAGGCCGCATGACGACCCTCTCGTTATTGAATGTAAAGTGGCCAACCAGAGAGTTGGCCGAATCCTCATAGATACCGGAAGCTCCTCAGATCTCATCAGTAGCAAATGTCTGTCGAAACTAAAATATCAGGCTGATTGCATACATCCGGCCTCCCACCCTTTAGTAGGGTTTGGAGGAGGAGTCGTCCACCCACTGGGACGAGTAGATTTACCCATCCGCCTGGGCGAAAAAGGGGAAGGACGACACATGGTAGTCCGGTTCCTGGTAGTAGAGGAACTCTCGGCCTACAACATGATTCTGGGTCGACCTACCCTGAATAATTCCAAGGCTGTTTATAATCCCATCTCTTATGTTGCTAAAGTTTGAGAGGGATAATGGAACAGTTGGCTCCCTAAGGGGAGATCAGAGGATGGCCCGAGAGTGCTATCTCTCGGATGTCAAGCCCACTGTTATGGCTACTGGGTCAAGCGGTGAAAAAACAGACCTTGACAAGGAGAGTGCGCCTGTTCAAGAAGCAGGCGGCAAAAAAGAGAAAGGCATCCCAGATAGGGGCCGCAAGAAAAGAAAGAAAATAGCAATCATTGGCAGAGGAGCGGCCGGATGAGTTCCGCCCTCAGCCGGCTGGTGAGCATGCGGACCTGATCTTAGACGACTCACGTCCTGACCGAACAGTCAAAAGTTGGGACGACTGCTCTGAAAACCTTGGTGACAACTTTCACAAATTATTGAAAGAATACAAGGACATCTTTGCATTCGAAGTCCATGAAATGCCAGGCATTAGTCCTGATCTGGCGGTACATAAACTGGCCGTGGATCCAAAAAAGAAGCCGGTACGGCAAAAGAAGCGGAACCATGGCGAAGAAAGAAGTCAGGCGGCAGCCGTCGAAGTTAAAAAATTACTTGATGCAGGGTTCATTCGGCAATGTTACTTCCCAGACTGGGTTGCAAATGTGGTGCTTGTTAAAAATCCGTATGGCACCTGGCGAATGTGTGTAGACTACACAGACTTAAACAAGGCGGGCCCCAAAGACAGTTACCCTCTGCCTAAAATTGATAACTTGGTCGACTCAACAGCCGGCCATGCCTTGATGAGTTTATGGACGCCTATTCTGGTTTCCATCAAATTCCTTTATGGAAGAAAGATCAGGAGAAGACGGCCTTCGTCACTGATCAGGGGTTATAATGTTACACGGTCATGTCGTTTGGTCTTAAGAATGCCCCGGCTACCTTCCAACGAATGATAAACACTCTTTGATCAGATTGGGAGAAACGTCGAGGCATACATTGATGATATGATTGTCAAGACTAAACTTCAGAAAGATCATATGTCGGACCTCCGAGAAACTTTCGCCACACTCAGGCGGCACCATGTCATGCTCAATTCCAAGAAATGTGTATTTGGAGTTGAGTTTGGGAAATTTCTCGGATTCCTTATCAATCAGAGAGGAATAGAGGCGAACCCTGAGAAGGTTCAGGGGGTAATTGACATGCAGTCGCCTCGTACCATCCGAGAGGTTCAGAAGTTAACAGGTTGTCTGGCGGCCTTGGGAAGATTTCTAAGCCGATCAGGCGACAAATGCCTATACTTTTTCCAGGCAATTAAGAAAAAGGCAAGGTTTGAATGGGGGCCGGATGCTGAGGCCGCCTTCCAGAAATTAAAAGTTCACTTGCATTCCTTGCCGAGGCTGGTCAACCCTTTGCCCAAAGAGGTTCTCTACATGTACCTGGCCGTCTCTGATCATGCGTTAAGCGCTATTCTCCTTGCTGAAAGGGACGGCTGTCAGCTCCCGGTCTACTTTGTCAGTCACGTACTGAAAAATGCCGAGTTGAGGTATCCCCTAGTGGAGAAATTTGGTCTTGCACTCTTCATGGCTGTTAAAAAATTGAAGCCCTACTTTTTGGCACATACAGTCGTCGTGTATACAGACCAACCTATCAAGCGGCCACTTACCATCATGGAGTCGTCAGGCCGAATGATCAAATGGGCCATAGAAATACAGAGCCTCGAAGTTACATTCGAGCCTAGAAAAGCAGTGAAGGGGCAAGCCTTTGCCGATTTTATTGTAGAGATGACTCGTCCTCCTGACTCTCAAGTTCCAGACCAAGTATGGAAGGTATATGTGGACGGAAGCTCTACTTCAAATGGTTGTGGAGCAGGCGTCATATGTCAGTCGCCAGAGGGCGACAGGTACGAGTATGCTCTACGCTTCAGTTTTCAGGCTTCAAACAATGAGGCAGAATATGAAGCTTTACTAGCCGGGATCCGCATGTGCAAGGCGGCAGGGGCAAGAAAAATAGACGCCTGTTCCGATTCACAATTGATAGTGAGTCAGTACAATGGCGAATACGAAGCAACCCATCCGGCCATGATCAAGTATTTACAGGCGGTCCGACAAGCAGTCGGCTCCCTTGAGGATTTCCATCTGATCCAAGTGCCGAGATCAGAAAACAACCAGGCGGATGCACTGTCAAAATTAGCATCATCCGCCTCCTCTGATACTCCTCGAACTGTTTTTTGGGAAGTAATGGAGAAGAGAAGCATCGAGGAAAACCCTATTGGAATCCTAGACAGAAGCTCAACCTGGATGGATTCAATCAGGGCATATCTGACAAACGGTACATTGCCGGATGATACTCAACAGGCGGCAGCACTGAAAAAACGAGCCACCTGTTTTGAAATGATAAAGGGAGAACTTCACAAAAAGGGGTACCTTCAACCCTTCTTAAAGTGTGTTACTCCAGAAAAGGGACGAGAGATACTAGACGATCTTCACTCTGGTTATCGTGCTTCTCATATAGGTGGTAGGATGCTTGCTCAAAGGGCAAGGCGGCAGGGCTACTTTTGGCCTACTTTGGAAGCAGATGCAATGGAGATGGTGAAAAAATGTGACAAGTGCCAAAGGTTTGGCAAAACTAATTCACCGTCCGGCTACTGACCTCACTACCATTCACAGCCCACTACCGTTTGCTAAGTAGGGGATGGACATTCTGGGTCCATATACGCCTGCTACAGGCGGAAGGAGGTACATACTTGTTGCCGTCGACTACTTCACTAAATGGGTAGAGGCGGAGGCTGTAAAGGGAATCAAGACGAAAGATGTAATTTCATTCATTTGGAAAAATGTCATTACTCGGTTCGGGGTTCCCATGTCTATGGTTTTTGATAATGGTCCCCAATTTGAGACGCCTGTTCTCAAAAACTGGTTGGGTGACCAAGGAATTGCAAACTACTTTTCATCTGTTGGCCGTCCACAAGCAAACGGCCAGGTAGAAGCCTTTAATAAAATCATCTCAGACGGTCTCAAGAAAAAGATTGAACGAGCAGGCGGCCTATGGGCGGATGAACTACCACATGTTCTCTGGGCCATTAGGACGACTGAAAAAGGGGCGACTGGAGAAACTCCATTCCTCCTAACTTACGGTGCGGAAGCTGTTCTTCCAATAGAACACTACGAGCCGACTCTTCGAGTAATGCTATATGACGAAGAGGCAAACTGGGAAGCCATGCGCCTGGCATTAGACTCACTTCCTGAAAAGAGGGGCAATGCTGTCTTGCGCCATGAGATCTATCGCCTGAGAATGACTAGATCATACAACAAAAAAGTACACAGGCGTCCACTCAAAGTAGGGGACTTTGTACTTAGAAAAATGGAAGCAGTTGGTAGGGCTAATGAGTCTGGCAAAATAACTCCCAACTGGGAAGGACCCTACCGAATCTGTGAGGAAGTAAGGGACGGTACCTACCGTCTGGAAACACCAGACGGACAACCGTTGCCTCGAACTTGGAATGTAGATAATCTTAAGAAATATTTCTTTTGAATGATGTAAATAGTCAAGAGCTACTTAATAAAAGTTTGCACTTACTATTCAATTTTGTACTAAGAGGGGCACGTCTACTAACAAATAGTCGGCTACTCTCCATGTTTAAATTTTTATTCTTACTTAAGAGGGGCATGCCGTCTGTACCTTTACAGTCGGCTACTCTCCATTGAGTATTTTACTCACAACAGGGGCATGTCGTCTGGACATATAGTCGGCTACTCTCCATAAGAAGATGGCCGACTGGTTCCAAACACATAGCCACCCCACTAATACTTAGCTAAAAAGAGCAGGGCCTGGCCGACCCTGTGCCTATCAGGCGGCTACCCTTCTTTTAGCATCTACGTTCACCAAGAACTTACCAAGGCCACAGGCCGAATGATCAGACCAGGCACCAAGCCAACTGATCAAATCTACAAAACTAATACGACCTGTCCCAACATCATAGCAGGCGTCCGGCGGCATCCCTCCGGATGAAATTCGTCGCAGAGAGCAGCTCCCTTTTGGGTGGAACATTGCTCTATAAACTAATTACACGGCACCTATACGACTGTCCCCAAGGGCAACCACGTAGCCGTTTTTGAGACAAGGATAACTCTATCACTAACCAAACCAGTGGTAGCAGTTGACATCTGAGTCAGATGACCGCCTGTATTACTTGGGATAAATGCAGGGGGTACCTCTTGAGTTAATAGCTAACAAACATTGGCGAATCAAGGGGATCAGCCGGCCTCCGCCGCCTGGAACCTCTACTACTCAATCTAGTGTGACGGAGACTAAGTAACTCCTATGTTAACTTATAGTCACTCCCTCAAACTTAGTATGGAGCCTAAAAGGTATGAGTCGTCCGCTTGTTTTTATCGAACAGGGGCTCTCAACCACTACTCCTGCTAACTTAACAAATTACGAGTTAAAAGCCAACAAATATTGAATAAAGGGAAACAACCGGTACCCGCCGCTTGTTATCTCAACTACTAAGTTCCTTGGCGACTAGATAACACTCATGTTTACTTGGTCAGACCACTTTCCTACTTGGTTAAATTTACAAAAGACAGGACCGCCTGCCTAAAAAGGATCCAGTCTTTAAAATAGTTCGAATACCGCTTGGATAAATGGCTGACTGATCGTCTATCCTGGAAATAAACAACCAGTCGTCCAGGGGCATAGGCGGCGTGACTAACTTTCCGTACCTGTCTGCAACTATCGGCCATGTAAAACAGTCGGTCTAGTGAACAATTGGATATTGGAATATTCAATACTTAGACAAATTTGAGGCAAAACAAAAATTCATTAAAAATAAGCCGGTCATTAAAGACCAGCAAAATATACAAAGCCCCGGCCCCCTGGCCGGGTAAATACAAAGCAAATGGCACGCAGGCCGTGGAAAGAATACATAAAGCTTAAGAAGGGGGCAGTTCAGTATTAGCAGCTGCCGCCTGGTCAGCACTCTTCTTGCTGGACTCGGCTTCAGCTGCATCCTTTTTTGATGCCTTACCCCCAAGCGGCACAAGCGCCACTACCGACTCCTCCTCCTCCAACGCTTCCCCCAACGCCTCTTCTTCAGCAGCCGCCAGGATCTCTTGATTATATGTATCCGAACACTGGCGGTACGTTCTTTCCCAAGAGGCAAAATCGGCACTGGGGAAGAGGCGGCCCCAGGTCATGCGCTGGTTTTGAGCGGAGTCTTCCATCATCTCCCGGACCAGCTCTTTCTTCTCTTGCTCGGCCTTTTCCGAGAGCTCTTGGGTAAGACTCTTCTCCTGGGTCACCAGGCGTTCCTTTACGCTGGCCAAGGATTTCTCCATGGCTTCGTAAGAGTACATTTTCAGGCGAAGAGGTTTCAGCTCGGCCTTGAGATTTGTGATGGTCGCCTCCAGCTCGTCATTCTTCTTCTGGGCCGCCTCTAACAGAGCCCGAACAGCGGCGGTAGCCTGCGCCTGATAATAAAGAATATCAATGGTCAGAACTTCATTTTGGGCAATTTGAAACATTGCCATATCACAGTCAGAGGCGGCCATAGCTTTTGCAGCCTTTACCTCTTTGTTCTTCCGATCAAGCGGCTTGCGAAGGCCGTTCACTCGGAGCAGGGCCTAAGTACAAAGAAACAGGCGTCAGTTTCCAAACAAAAAATAAAACAGGCGTCCAGAAATTCAAATACTCAAAAATATGCTAAGTATACCTCAGCAAGGACCCCTGAAATCCCGTCAAGGTCAAGGGTGCCGACACCCCTGACCGCCTCCCTTTCAGCTGGAGGAACTGCCCTGATCATAGACTTGGCCATCTCTACCAAGTCAGGCTCCTGGGGGCCGGCTGCATCAAGCATAAACAAACGGATTAGACTTGGTAAAAAAGGGAGCAAGTCTAAAATTTACAAGGACAACTTCATACCTCTAGGCGGCCCAGTTGGAGTTTTAGAAGAAGTGGCCGGCTGTTTCTCAGCCGCCACCTGTTTCCTGGCAAAACCAGGAGAGCTCCCAACAGTCGTCTTCCGGGCCTTGGGGTCCGGCTGTTGGGAAGATGAAGCTCTTGGAGCACCCGTCTAAAACAGAAGAAAAAAGTCAGTATATGCATAAACACTCCAAAAAGAGGGTGAAAGGTTCGGAGCTCACCAAGGGTGCCCCCTTTTTGGGGGAGTCGGTTGAAGCTTGTCGCATAATAGAGGCCCGCAACATGGCCGCCGCAGTCTTGGAGGCGGTGATTTTGCTCATGGCGTCAGCTGCAAAAAAAAACAGCAAAGTTAATAAAAGATAAACAACAAATATATGGAACAACAGAGTATTCGACAGGCCGACTACCTCTTGAGCACCGACTGCTGAGGCCGCAGGCGGCCAAAAAGTACTCGTCATAGAGCCACTTGAAGCTCGGGACGCAGTGCAGGGGTACTTGCTCTCGTACCCTTGAAGTAGAGTCGACCCTCGACTCTACTTTAAAGAGTCCTTTATCAAGGATCTCTTTCTTAGCCTTGGGGGAACAGGCGGCATGTTGCGGCCGCCTGCAAGAAGGGGCGGATTCCTGTTCCACCTATTGAAGCGCTTGTTCAGCTCAATATCTGAACTCTCAATGATGAGGAAGGTGCTCCGCCAGTCCTTCCACTTGTTTGCTTTACCTCTTGTCATGAGGTAGCCCCTGTGGCTTGTCAATTGATACCAGCCGGTACCGCCTGTCTTAGGGGTCCGGCTGAGATAGTTCATATGGGCGAAAGCCTCGAAGCTCGGCTCCACCCCGTGCAGTTCGCACCCGGCCACATAGCCGAGTACGTTGACCCAGGGGTTTGGGGCTAACTGCCATAACCCCAACTCATACCCATCCAAAATCCGCTGAACAGCCGGATGTAATGGGAAGCGAAGCCCTGCCTTGATGGCCGCCTCGTAGCAGCCAAAGCAGGCGCTATCATAATTGGAACCAGCCGGCTAGACGACTGTGTCTTCTGGATCCGGCACAAACACTAGAAAATCGGGGCCCATGGTGTGGTTTGCAATAAAGCTCTCCACTTTCTCTTGCATGGCTGTGATTCGGCCCCGAGGTACCGTGCAGTAGTAGGGGGTATTTAGCTCTCGGTAAGAGGCGGATGGTTCCGCCTAATTGTCCCCCTTCTCAACTGCGTGAGAAAGTCTCGCCTCTTGCAGGCGGCTGTTTTTCTCTTCTGTACCCAAAGAAGCATGGCCAGAAGAGCTTGACTCGGAATCGTCCTCCGACGAGTCCGAAGAGGACGACTCCTCCCCTCTCCCGGAGGGGCCCGCCTCCTCTCTTTGAAAAGGAGCAGATTTGTTAACTGTTAAATGGGAAGGGGTCACTATGACTCCCTCCACAGAATTGCCGGCATCCAGGCCGCCTTGTTTCACTTCCACATCTGGCGCCTGGTCAGATGTTTCACTAAGCGGCACCCTGTGGGAGGAGCCGTCTGAATTTGAGATCCTAGCTGTCTTTTTCGTTCTGGCCATCCTGCTCTGCATAGACACAGATACAGTCGGACTTTGTATAAAGGGCAAAGATGGGTCCGGAAAAGGGCAGGCGGCACTCCTAGTCCTAGATTCAGCCGTCCCCGGTGACCGGCTGATCACTAACCTAGGTCGTGTCGTGTTCTTCCGTGGTGCCATTTCAGAAAATAAAAAGAAAATTAAGAGTAAGAGAACTGAGTTACCTGAACGAGTGACGGTTGATGAAGTTCTGAAAATCCTGTGTAGTCGGCTTGTCAGAACAGGCGGTAGGCAGAAAAGGTCCAAAATGTCAGAGCAAGTTCAGGGGTCCGAATGTTCTCAAAAAGTTCTCAAAGTGTGAAAATGACTCAAGACAACTCTCCCTTATATAGGCGAAGTGTGAAGGCGAAGGGTCACTTTCAGAATTCAAAATTTGGGCGGGAAAATCTCTCGTCCTTTCGCCGACTGACACCTGTAGCAGGTCGTCGCCTGTTACAGTGCGACACCTGTCACAGGTAACACGTGACCAATCACGTGCCACCTGTGAGGGGCAAATGATTAGGGGATTTTGCTCCCACCAATCGGAATGCGCCACGTGGACCAATCAGGTCCTGCCAAGTGTCCCCCAGTTGGAACTGTCAGGGCTTGCCACGTGGCACGCGCTTATTCGTCCACCTTGGACCTGTTATGTCAAGACATGTGGCATACTCCATGCCTAATGGAGAAACCGGCCACCCAGGCCCAACCTCCGAGGGAAGCCCAATCGGCCCTAGGTTTACCTAAACCTAGGATGGGCACGTTTTCCAAGGTTATAAATACCTCCCTTAATCCTCATTAAGGGGGAGAACAGAAACATGACGGAAAAAACACATTAATTACACACAGTAATAACCGGCTGATCTCGCTAACAAAGCAGATTACCTACATTAAACACTCTCACCTAGAGAGACCAAATCACTTTAATTTCTGCAATAATTACTCCTTAATCAGGTACTAACTTGACCGTTGGAGGCGGAGCTCCCAGGAGTCTCCGTTATTTTGCAGGTACAGGCGTCCGGTTCCAGTCTCGGAATTGTAACTCTCCCGCAGGACATAAGAAAACCCCGAAACAGTAACCCCATCATAACCACCATCACCATCCCTCCATAATAACCACCACAACCCCACCTGAAACCCCAATCCTCACCAGACTTGCACCCTTACTTTCACCACACCACCACACCTCATCACAACCACCACACCACAACTTAACTCCCACTACCATGACCCTACCTATTCCCACCTCAAAACCCCACCACTAAGGCCCCACCAACACCACCCCGAAACCCTACCAATGTTAGAACCCCCCTAAGCCGAACAGAGTCGTCGACAATGAAACAACACCCCCTAGCCATGAATTGATTCGGCCAATGATGAAACCTACAAGCAATTTTTAATGGAAGAACACAGGAAAGAGGAAAGGGGTGGGGATGGGTATGAGTATGAGTTGGCCAGCGTGGAAAGTATGTGGGGCTGGCTCCAACAATTAACGAGGTAGCTAGGGAGGGGCGATGGTTCATATGGGAATTGAAAAAGAAAGAAGGGAACGAAAAGTAGGCTTTTTAAAAAAAAAATTAACTTTTTTTATTATTATAAAAAGAACCAATTAGAAGGTGACACGTGGCAAGTCACCTTCTAAAACCAGTCACCAATTTTACAAACCTGTAAAAGGATTGTTTTGAGCAGATGGGGGGATAAAGGTGAGATTATTTCCAGAATACTCAAAGGTGGGATTGTTTTGAGCAAATACGACAAAGATAGGATTATTCTTTTTAATTTTTTCTATAATAATTTGTTTTAATTTCAGGTTTTGTAAATTTTATAGTTAATGTTTGAACATTATTAAAGAGTTGATTTTTTAGGGTTCTAAATTGCAATCAAATTGTCCGTTTTCTATACCCATTGTTTATAATTAATAGTAAAGCCAAAAGATTATGCTTTTATGGAGTTTTAAAGAGTTTTTGTTGAAATTATATTGCTAGAAAATTTATTTAAGTACTATTTTTGGGTTTCTATGAAATGGGTTTGATTACCCATAAAAAAGATAATCTTTTTAATGGTTTAATGGATTTTTAGATTTATTTGAAGGTTTAAACCTTAGGAAGTATGCTGGAATCTTATATAAACACTAGAATTGAGTTTTCTACATAAGGGTTTAATTACCCACTTAAAGAAAGTGATTTAAGGGTTTTAAACTAAAATTTCAGATTTTGGAGATGGTTTTTAATTTAATAAAGTTGTTGGAAACTTGTATAATCGAGGGATTAATTGAGTTTTTTTTTTTCTTAGTATTGTAGGAGACTTTAAATCTAAGTAATATCTAGTATTGTGACTAGTTGGAAAGACTACATGAGGTACGTATGCGCTCAGGATGACTTAATTTATACGTGGTGCCATGTTAGAAAGTTAAATTATGTATCAAGTATGAGACTAGTATCATGATATGTTGATATGATGTTTGGAATGATTGATTTGATTATCCATGAGCTTGATACAAGTTGAAGTTAAGTGAATCATGTTAGTATTATTTATTATATATTGTATATCAAGAAGGCAGTCATTTAATAAGCAAGACTTATAATTATTGAAAAGAGCTAAAGTTATATTTATTGTAAATGATTCATGATTTAATTTATTTCTCACTCATATAATTTAATGGTGTTGAGTCAAGTAGTAATTATTTATTTACTCACTCACTTATATGTTGAGATTAAGTTAAGGAGGGTTTATTAGTGAATATTATGCACCAAGGTAGTAATAGTGCAATTTTGTGCACAAATCTAGACAAAGAAGATTAATAAAAATAAATTATATATGCTTACTAATTAATTTAAGAATTAAATTGAGTTATGTGTTATAAGTTGCTGTGTTGATTTGTTGATTGATTATTTGGGGTCATCACATGTCTAAAATGTTAATCACATAAAGTGAAATAGGATACGCACTAAAATTCTTAGAACGTATATACCTTGAGTATGAACATATGGGGGAGTTATAAGGTTTTATACTTAACCATAACCCTATAGGGGTATATGACGTTGTACTTTCTTTTATTATTATTTATGTGCTGGAATTCCGTCACAAGGTGAAACTAAGTGGTACTCACTTGATTTAGCTCCCAAGTGAGAGGTCCCTTATAAGGAATAGGTAAGGAAGGAAAATCATTCGATGCATTATCCAAAACTAATTATAGAAAATTAAAAATGAAATTATGAGTCAAAAGTAAGTTGATTTGTATTATATGACTAGCATGCTTTATTTATTTATTGCTAGGATTATTCATATTGATGTGTTGATCCTATATATTGGTGCATATATACTCAATATTTTGCTGATTTCGTATTTTCTTGTTTGTGTTTGGCCTTTTCTTTATCTTGGCCCGACAATGACCCATTCGATGGTGAATAGTGAGGTTGAAATAAAGAGAAGTACAGGAAGAATATACTGAATTATATTTATGAGATTGAGCGAAGAGGGTTATATGTTTTTTTTTATTTTACTTCTTATTATATTGAATTATTTATTTAATTGTTGACACTAACATTCAATTATTGTTTAAAATTTTTTAGTATTGTTTTTAAAGGCCTTTACTAGTTCCAAATTGTTGGTTTAATGTAATTTGGTTTTTTGAATTTGGTTTTTTTTACTAAATTTTATTTCATTTGAGTTTTTGAAAGTTAGTCTTCCGTTGTATTACTTTGAAAAGCCATGGTCGATCACGGTGGCAGTTAACTTGGGTATTTTTACCCCGCCACGTGGACCAACCATAGTGTGACACATGTCACCCGAGGGAGAGTTCAAAGTGGACCTACCAAGGCTAGACACCTGGCAGGCAGATACTCCACATGGAATTGGCGGCCTTCAAGGCCCAATTCCCTAGACTGACAAAAAGCAGCGCAACCTATCAGTCCTAGGTTTCCGTAAACCTAGGACGGGAGCACGAATTCCAATGACCCTATAAATAGGGAGATTTACCCCACCTTGGGAAAAACATTCAATGATTGCACAATAATCAATTTTCTCACATCAGAGAAAACACCTGATCTCGGAATCCGAGAAGATCTCACTTTACTTTCCGCACCTTTTTACATTCTCCGTCCACGCTCTAACTTGATTATCGGAGGCGGAACTCCACCCAACCGGAGTCTCCGTTGTTTTGCAGGTACAGGTGCTCGGAGTCCAGACTTAGTGACGTAACTCTCCCGAGGGACACAAAAAACCCCGAAACAGCAGTAATATTTTGGTTATTTCCTAATGTTTTATTAAGGGTAAAAAGATATTTTTAAAAGAAGGAAATTTCTAGGGTATTTTATTAATGGTTTGTTCCTTAGCTTGCCCCTACACATGTATTAGGGTAGTTAATGTTATCAATATTATTTGGATTAAGGGAGTTAGTGCAACCTAATTTTCCCTTTATCAACTAAAGCTTGACCCTACCCAAACTTAATACTATTCAACAATGATGGTATGTTATAAACCTATATCAAAATCAAACTATGTCAAGTCGAACCGGAATTGAAACCGACCTGAATTTGACCAAATCAAACCCAACATGAACCTGACCCACATCAGTAACCTGACGTGACCTGATCTGAACATGATTCAACCTGAACCAAACTCGCATACTCTCTCCGTTTATTTTAAGTGTTACACTTACTAAATGCAATCATTTTTTTTTTTCTTAAGTATTCCACTTCCTTTTATAGCAACAAACTACATCTTAATGTTATTATATATTATATCTCTCTCCTCTCATGGTCTACACCCAAACCCACTACTAATTTATTTTTTTATTATTAATTATTTCATCTCATATCCATTACTTTTCAAAAAACTATTAACCCTACTATCTTTCTTTTGCAATTTTTAATACTTCAATTAACCCACTTACCTCTTATTATATATAAATCAATTAAATTGCCTAAAATTATGTGGCAGTATAAATTTAACACTTCAAAAAAAAGAAAAAAAAAAAAGGAGTAGATGAGTCCATTAATCTTACATAACTTGACCCTAACTTGACCAAACTTAAACTAGAACTAACCAAGACTTAACCTGAACTCAAAATGACCCAAACCAAAATTGACTCAAACCTAAAATATCCGGCTACAAACCTGCTTTGACTTGAACTCAAATCGACCCAACCCAAACTTGACCTGACCAAAACCTAACCCAAACCCGATATGATGCATGACCCGACCCGAACATGATCCAACCCAATCTCGACTCGCATAGATGAGTCATTAACCTAACATGACCCGACCCAAATCTGACTTGACCTACATCGACCCGACCCAAATCTAACTTGACCTACATTGACCCGACCCAAACCCAATCTAAATACTCGAATTACATGGCATGCCAAGGAAAAACAATTCACTTTAAAAAATAGGAGTAAAACACGAAAGCGTTGCACACGACAAGCATTAAAAAGTTACAAGAAAATAAAATAAAATAAAAACATCCCTACCTTATAAAAAGTTCAACAAAACTCTTATAAATAGTGCATGGACATTTATATCCCTAAAAATGTTCTTTTACCTATTTTCCCCCACTTGATTTCAAAAGCCTTAAATTTGTCTCTTGAATTCCCTAAATTCATTTTAAAAATTATGTTTATTTCAATATTTAAAGACATCTTATACTCTCACCATTTCTTTTTGTTTTAATTTTGCTATTTAAAATTTATTATACGTTTATAATTGTACATCAAAATCGATATCTTTTTACTCTTCAGTCACTAAATCAAAGTAGCTCAACTATAGTTTTTGAACATTGCACAACTACACAACATTGAACACATTTATCCTCTATATGCAAAAAGTTTTAATATAATATTATACAAAAAGGCATAAGGCATAAAAGGTTATCGATAATAATTCTGAAAGGGCTAATCATATCGCGCGCATTGGAATCCCTAGTTATCTAAAATTCGGTTTTTCACCAAATACCCCTGAGTTTTAACATAATTCACCAAATACCACCAACATTTTTCAAATTCACTACATAATATTCTGTTTTATGAAAATATTTCAACATGCCGTTAATGACTAACGAACGTTAACACCGTTAGTCATTAAGGCTAATAATGCTAACGTGGCAACATATAATTGGTTCCCTTTTTAATTATTTAATTTTAAAAAGATTATTTAATTAACTATCAAAAAATTGAAAAAAAAAACCCAGTCACCCACGTCCCACCAGCTAGCCACCACTCGCCGGCGCGAATCCGATCAGAACCTCCATGTTGGCCCGAAATCCGACCAGAAACCCCCACCGGCACTGCTCCCTTTTCCTTGAACCACCTGTCCACGAAACAACCTAACCACTAGCCGCGAAAAAAAACCTATCTCCCTCGAAAAACCGTCCCCTAACCACCGACCGGCGCCCAAATCCCCCTCCCCCGTGTCAGCGAACTGATTTCTCCCCTCCCAGTGCCATCTTCACCCCAACTAAACCATCATGTACGTCGAAACCCTAAAACCAAAATCTAGGGTTTCGATTTTGGAGTTTTAGGGTTTCAGGGTGGTGGTTTTCGACAAGTTGGGCGGCGGCGACGTGTGGGAAAGGGTTTGGGCTGCCGACGAAGGTGGTGGCTGGAGATTTCGGCTAAGGTGGTGCTGGGGAATTCGGCTAAGGTGTGGTGGCTCGGGAGAGAGAGGGGGATTCGCAAGTGGTGGCTGCGAATTCGGGAGGGAGAGGTGGCTAGGGTCGGGAATGTCACCAGCAAGGGAGGGGGGAATGGTCGTCGGCCAACCGGGGGTGGGGGTCGGGGCTGGGTTGGGGGCGGCGGTGGCTAAGTTAGTGATGGTTTTTTATTTTTTTTTAAATTTTTTTTTAATAATTTCTCTAAAGTTAACTAATTAAATAAATAATATTAATAAGAACCAATTACAAGCTGACACGTGTCACAATTGACGTTTATGACTGACTGAGTTAACGGAAAGAGCATGTTATGACATTTTCATAAAATTGAATGTTATATGGTGAATTTGAAAAATGTTGGTGGTATTTGGTGAATTATGTTAAACTCAAGAGTATTTGGTGAAAAAACTATTAAAATTTTTCCAAAAATAAGACTTGTAATTATATATGGTATGTGGAATTTAGAGCACTCACAACCGTGAGAAAAAAATATGTTCATGAGCATTTTTGGTGAGCAAAAAGCATAAAATACTTCATCCCACCAATGAGCATAAGTTAAAATGCTCATACTATTAGCAAAATTTATATAAACAGTACTAGTGGGCCTAGGCTAAAATTGCAACGGTAACTAAATTGCTTATATCATCCCCACCTCAAAACTACACGTTTTGGAAGTGGAAAAAGTAAAAAAAAAATTACTTTCAATGCTGACAGGGCATGTCAGTGTGGCCACTAAGGCGCTGACACGTGTCCCTGTCAGCACTACTAGCAATTATATTTTTGCTCGGTTTTTTACAACGGTTTTTTTATTTTAAACCCATATTTCGTGTTGTAAATTATATTTAAAAAAATCACCAACGGTTACAAAATTTATTTTCTATAAATAGAGATCTATTTTGATGTATTTTTGTATACTTTCAAAAATCACAAAAAATCTCTTTATCTTAATTTTCTCCCATTCTACGACACAATTAATTATCTTTTCATCTATATTATTAAAAATAGATTATTGATTACTCATTATATTATTATTAGTGTATTGGTAATTTTATTTTAAAATCGTGTTACTTTCTAAATAATTTTTTAATTATTTGTTATTGTTGTTATTTTGTTCTATAATCTAATGGATCCCAACAACCCTAATTTCTCAACATTTTTTTGATTTAGGTGATGATTTTATAACCAATCCAAATTTTCAACTTTTCCTAAATAGATTAGGAAACACATTTTTGCAAAATCTTTCACAACAACAAACACCTCCACAAATTCCTAATGAAAACACTTACTATGAACAACAGTACAAATTCCAACTGAAAACACTTACTATGATCAGCAAACACCTCCTGCTTATCAAGGTAGCAACTCTCAATACGATGAGAACCAAGAAGAAAATGTTCCAGAGACACCTCAATACCCTCCACCGCCAGCAAGAATTCCGACCAACCAACCACTTGCTAAAGCAAGTCGCATTTGGTCAGCTGTAGGGGATGAATGTCTAATTGGGTTATATTTAAAAATAAGTGAAGATGTAATGGTTGGTACGAGCCAAAAAGCATCTGATCTTTAGCGAAATGTACATGCGGCTTATACTGAAGCTCACCAACAGAAGCCGCATATACTACCCAAGACCTATGAAGAGTTTGGAGACACATTGGAGAAGGATGGCAGCTGATTTACTACAGTGAAGTTCTTGCTATGAAGAAGCGGGTAAACTTCCAGAAAGTGGATGTGGTTACAATGAAGCTGACCGAATTAGAAATGCATCCAAGTTCTTTTTATATCTCCACTAATCCACAACATAATTTTGCATTTCCCCATGGAGTTGAAATGGTTCAGAAAGACCCAAAGTGGAGGACAAAGCTTAGATGGGCTTTGTCAAAGGAGGAAAGAAAGGCTTGCGGTGCTGATGATGAGGAAAATAGTAGTGGAAGTGGGAAGAGGTCTAGGGCGGATGGTGAGGGTGAAATCACTACTGATGGATTTTCGTCAGGAAGGTCTACTAAGACCTGACGTTGTGAAAAAAACAAAGGCTAAGCGCAAGGGAAGAGCTGTGGTTTCCGAGAGTGCATTTTAAGCATTGGTGAACAAATAAAGGCGTGTACTGAAGTTAGAGAAAGGGAGGCAAATCTACGACAAGAGAGGTTGGAACTTGATAAGGAAAAGGAAAAGAGAAGCAAAAAAAAGTTGAATTAGCAGAGAAAAAGATGAATTTTAATATGCTACAAGCTTTATTAGGAAAGACTACACCACTGACTCCTGCTGAAGAGGCACACAAGGAAGAGTTATTTCAACTAGTCTATGGTCGAAGGGGTTGCTAAGTTTAAGTTTAATATGTACTTTATTAAGTTATTTCAATTAAGTTTGAATTTTATTTAAATGTCAAGTTGTATTTCAGTGGTCTGTTAAGTTTAATATATAATTTTGTTAGTGTCTTAAGTTTAAGTTTAATATGTATTTTAGTAGTGTGTTATGTTTAAGTTTAATATATAATTTAGAATTTTAGCAGTGTGTTTAGTAAAATTTGTATTTCAATAATTTGCTAAGTATATTAAGATTTTATTGACTGTTATTACCAAGCACACTGTCATAATTGTTGGCTTGTTTTATTATGCATTGAATGGTCATGTCCCATTTTTGTTACTTGTCTTATTATGCATTGAGTAGTCATAATCTAAATTTGAGTAGTCAAGATGTAACATATCAGTAGTTTGTTTTATTGCATTGAATGGTCATTTAATTTTTTATCATACTTTGTAGTCATTGTTATATATAATTTTGAAATCACATGCCACAACCACACCAATAACATTCAAATTATCAAAATCGTCAAACAATACAATGTTTTCTATTAGCTCAACCTTTAGCTCATCTGATTCTAATCAATATGCAGAATTTGATCAACTAGTTGACGAACTTATCATAAACCACCTACCAACTATGATGCTTCCCCAACCACAACCCCAACATGTATCTCAAATTGAATGTGTCCTTGAGCCTAGAAGGGATATAGATAGGAGAGATAGGGAAAAGGGGCATGTGTAACATGTTTAATGATCACTTTGCAAATAATTCAATGTATTAACAACAAATACTATCGGCAAACATTTCGAATGCAACGACCCTTGTTTTGTTGGATTATGAACAAGGTAGTTGAGGGAGATCAATTCTTCCAATAGCGTAGGAATGTAGCTGGAAGGCTTGGGTTATCACCATTACAGAAATGCATAGCTACAATAAGAATGTTGGCATACTATACCGCTCTGGATGTCGTGGATGAATATTTACGCATTGGTGAAACAACCTCTCGGAAGGCATTGCAACATTTTTGTTAATGGGTTATTAAACATTTTGAAGCTGACTACCTAAGAAGTCCCACGGGATGAAGATTTAAGGAGAATCTTGCATCAAAATGAAATGCGTGGTTTTCCCGACATGATAGGTACCATTGACTGCATGCATTGGGAGTGGAAGAATTGTCCTATGGCTTGGGAAGCGCAAAACGCAGGCTAGAGTAAGAATGCTACCCTCATTCTAGAAGCCGTTGCAGACCAAGATTTATGGACTTGTCATGCATTCTTTGAATCCCAAGATCTTTTAATGATCTTAATGTCCTTTACTGATCTCCAATATTTGACGATGTTTTGCATGGGCGAGCACCTTCAATTAATTTTTCATTGAATGGCCATGAATACAACTTGGGCTAATTACTTAGCAGATGGTATTTACCCAAAATGGGCTACTTTCATTCAAGGTATAACATCCTTGATCGGTGACAATAGGTCGTTAGTTCACTATCCTAGATTAAAATTACAATTTATAACTCCTATCATAACTCTATCAATTTTGTTTTAGATAACGGTAAGGTAGGATCGATTCCCAAGGAAACGGGGGTTTAGCACAATTAATAAGAAATCGAGGAGAAATTGCTAGTAACAAAAAGGGGTATTTAGATTTGTGTTTGAAGAATCCTATGGACAAACCAACTACTATTGAGCCTAGAATAAACTAAAAACAAGGGAAATAGATTAAGCACTCTTAAATGCAAAAAATGGACAAGATTAGAGAGATAACAATGACAAAAGCACTAGGGAGAGGGGGATTCAATCATGAACAAGGAGTACTAATGAAAACCGATAGGAAACCGATTCTAGGAGTATAAACTCTACCTAAGATAGTTCATTCTCATGCAACTACTCAAGCAAGTCGATGAAACCATTCACACTAGATTAAATCATTCTCATGCATTCAATCAAGGGCTAGACTCTTGGGATTAGAGGTGCACACACTAACTCCAAGCATATTATAGCTCAAATCATAAACTCAAGAATAAATCCCAATCAATAATCAATAGATAGTCAAATACACATGATTTTCACCCCTTCCCTAGCTAAAAACCTAAGCTAGAAGGAAGGGAATAGCCATAAACTAACATAAGCATGTATTCAATATCAACACAACCTAACATGATTCTAACTTGAAAGGAAATCAAAAAACTAATAAAGCTTGAATATTTATGAAAGTAAACTCAAGTAAGAACAATAAAACAAAGAAGATCAAAAACTAGAGAAACAAAAGTAAAGATTGATATTATAAAGATGAAAGATTACCAAATCATCAAAGTAGTAGCAACAATCTAGAAGAAAGCTTGAATATTTGATTACAAAGATTGATTCTTGAACACTAGTGTTTCTCTCTCTAGAAGCCATGGAAATTCTCTCTCTACAATGATTTTAGGCCAATGGAATAGTGAATGAATGAAAAACTCAAGCAAGAGACTATTTATAGTCTCTACCAAAAGGAAGAAAAAGGGCAAGGGAGAGGGCTCTCCGACAGCTGTCGCGCCCTCTCCAAGCTGGGTAAATAGCCTCGTCAAACCCAGAATGTCGCGCCGCGGGTCTTCTCTTCCGCGCCCGCGGCCCCTATGCTCCGCGCCCGCGGCTCGCCATCTCCACTTTCTCTTGCTGGCTTCAGGGTTTTCCTGTCCGCGCCCGCGGCCAATCTGAACAGCGCGCCCTCTCCATTTTGGCATCTCCACTCCCTTGGCAAGCTCCTTTGGCATCTCCACTCGAGCTATTAATTCGTGATTCGCACACGAGCGCTGGGAACTGTCAAAACACACAAAAAGGAGGTAAAAACTAAAAAAAAGACAAAAGGGAAGGGAAAATACGAGAGGGAGCTAAAGTGACTAAAATCAAGATAAAAGGGGTGAAAAGAGGCATAAGCAAGTGACAAATCGGGGGGAAATCTGTAGTGAAAAAGGGTAAAATGGTGGCATAAATGCCACACATCAAAATCCCCCACACTTGCCTCTTGCTTGTCCTCAAGCAAGACAAAGAAAGAAAGATAAATCAAACATCACAAAGACAAACATAACATGGCATGGTTTTGGAAAAACAACATTAGAGATCAAAAGAACAAATGCTTTATTCGGACTCAACCATGTCAAAAACGTCAAAGAATATTAGCTATTCTCAACTACATGATGCATGCACGCCTCAAGATGCTAGAGATTGCAAGAGTCAAGCCTCAACTAAGCATAGAGAACTAGTGAGTCATCTTCCGCCCTAATCCCCTCTAGAACGGTCTGCGTCTCCCCACTAGCTTCAAATCGTCCCCCTAGATGGTTCCTCATGATTCCACGAAGGAACCGGAAAAAGATTCAATTTGAGGAGGTAAAAGATTATCCCGACATCTCAACTATGCACGTTCTTTCCATAGGGTTGAGAACCATCTCCCTCCACCGGTTGTTGACCATGCACTCTTAAAGTCAAAGGGGCTTCACAAGGGTTGTAATGACACGGCTTAAGGTAGAGGTCGGAAGAACAATTTGAAATAGTGGCGGTAATTCCTAAGTGAAGCAAGAGGAAGGGCAACCCTCAAGGTCAAAACTCAAAACACAACCACAACTCAAACGAACATCCAAACATTTTGATTTCATTCGCATCACCACCCTTTATTCAAGTATATACAAAATAAATAAATTTCTCAATTCATCAAATAATTTTTTTTTTAACACTCTTTTCCAAACTCCTTACATATTCAACTCTAGAATTACAAACCAATTTCACAAATGATTCATGCTCACATTCATGACGCTCTTTCACACTAGCCTCGCAAAGCCATTGCTTCACTACTAAAAGGGGTTGGTAAACATAGGTCGCTAGGCTTGTAATGAGGTTGAGACAAGAATGGGAAAACATTAGGCTCAAATTGGTTGGCAAGAGGGTTGATGCAAAGAGAAAAATCAAATTTGTAACTAAATAAAAGAGAAATATAAACAAAAATGAGAAATGGTGCCCTTTTCCTCCCTCAAAAGTCCAAGGTCACGATCTTGGGAGCTAATAGTCAACACAAGGATTCAAACATGCATAGTCGAGGATCCTAACACGCCGCTCAACAAGTTGATGAAGGCATGAACAAAGTGAACCTCACAAGGGACGAGAAAAGTAAGCAAATACCAACTAGAGGGCTTCAAATCCACTACAGGGAGCAACTCCATCTTACCACATCCCGTGAACTAGGGGTTCAAACGCCCTCACAAGTTCTTACCCTTGCTACCTTAACTAAGGCTCGTCTAATTCAATCAACAAACAATCTCGAAATGTGCATCTCATCACATAGTTAAGAAAAAGGACAAACATTCTAGGATGCATCATCACGGAGATAGAGTCCAAATGTAGCAAGCAAGTTCCAAAACACATCCATATCATCATGCCATAATTATGCTTATCACACAAAAGGAAGTAGAACAAAAGAAAGAGAGAATCAAGAAGGTTCATAAAGAGGCTTAAAGATTCAAATAAATCCCAATCGACATACAAGTGATCGTTCGGTCTCAATACAACGATCCCAGGTTCCTTGGAACCGCATGCAAACATCCTCGAACCATTCAACTCTTTCCTAAGCTAAATCCTAAACTAAACACGACACGAGAAGAGAAAAGAAAAGTAAAGGAAAGATCTCACCCATGTCTCTTGAAGAAAGAATAAAGCAACCAAGCAATTTACCGTGCCTCCACATGTCGCTTTCAATTTCTTCCAAGCTACAAAAGAGAGAAAAACAAAGAAAAACAAGGCAAGCACTACAAAGAAAAGAAAGTTAGTACTAGAGAGAGAAAGAAAATCCATGAACTTAATTCTTTGGGTATGACCTACTACCCAAACATACATCATCATAGAATCATCATCATCAAAACATGACATCATATCATCATCATCATAGAAATGGACATCAAGACACAAACAACAACAACGCTACCAACGACACCTACACCCAAAACCCCTAAATAGTCCCTTGAGTCCTAGGTGCCTTCCCCCACACTCACCTCAAGCATTCCCTAACACTCTCCTTTGACTCAAACACCCCCCCCACTAGAGTAAAGCATCGTCCTCGATGCGGCATGAGGACATGTAATAAAGGGGGAGGGAAGACAAAGGGAGGGAACAAAAAGAACAAGGGGGAAACTAATGGCCACTAGGGCGGCACCGTCGTTATCCGCACTCCCACTGTCATAAGAAAAACCCGAGGGGGGCCCATAGGGGTCCCAACCTCCGGAGTAGCCAGGTGGCCACCCATAATGACCTTTGAAGAGGTCAAGCTGGGATGCGGATAACTGGTCATATGGCTCGGGTTGGACAAGGGGTGCGGGTGAGAGGGATCGACATAGGGGTAGTTAGGATCACCCCTGTAATCACTCCCACCCAAATCCCGGTAATCATAATGACCGGACTCATCAAGGGAAATCACGCCTAGGCACAGTAGGGTCCGAGGTCCCTTGCCAATATGGGTACGTAGGTTGGTTGTCACCCCCCCAAGATGGCACGGGCCCTTGTTGGGCCGGCACATATGGGTAGTTGACCGGGGGGTGACATCCCCTCTACGTACTCAAATCATATAAAGCGTTGTTTTGGTAAGAGAGGTGTTGGTGGGAAGCAAACATACCTTGCATGCCGAGTTGCATGCTTTCCATTTGGGCTCGCATTGCCTCCATTTGTTGTTGGTAGTCGAGTTGATGATGTTGTTGTTGTTGCCTTGATCCTTGTTGTTGTTGGTTGAATTCATCTTCTTCGCCCTCATGGCTTGGCCGGACCCTTCCCCCGTGACCATTCTCGCACTAGGAAGGACACCCGAGTCCTTCTTTACCCACCATGGGTAATTGACTCCTTCCCTCGTGAAGGAAGTGAATTCCGGCTTGGGAAGGAAACAGTGGTGCTCGTGGGAGACAAGTAAGCTCCAAGTCCTTCCTCGATCCTCGGTATCTGCGATGAATTTCATGGTCTTTAGCTGGTCGAGGTCGAGCCAAATATCACTCCCATCACTCTTCCCCACGAGGGTGCAAGATTCAAGCTTAGCCAAATGCCCCAACTTCTCGGCTATCCGAGTGACCATCCCTCCAAAATGAATTTCACCCTTCCTTGTACCCGAGAGGACACCCTCAATGCATTTGGTGAATAGAAACCCGAAGTTCATTCTGTGCCCAATTTCCGGCTGCGTAGCTAGCCATAATATCCGGATTTCCTCGGTTGTAATCTTCCCCAAGTCTTGTTTATTAAAGACCATGTACCCGAGAATTCGATGCAGAAGTCTGATGGCTGGGTGCATGATCTGGCTGGCTAAAGAGTACTTGGAGTTGAAAGCGTCCATTCTCGAAATGACCTTCCACCAGTGAAGAGGCTCATAAGCATGGAGGCCCGCATGCTCGGGGAAGAACATATCGGCATCGGGGTTGAAATCCAGTAGTTGGTTAAACTGGCGGAGGGTGAAGGTTTCTTTTTTGTTAAAGAGTTGGAAGGAGATGGAGAGATCATTATCTCTGCGGCATGGCTTTCGAAGGAAGCAAGAAACTCTAGGGTAGGCTCTTTGTAGGTTCGATATGCACTTGACACAAAGGAACCAAGCCCGAGGTGTTGAACAAGAACCAACAATCCTCGTCGATGCCAAGCTTGGTGGTGGTGGGTGGTGGTAATGCTTGGTTGGTCTCAACTTCCTGTTTAGGAGGTTGTCGTAGATGGGTTTGTGGTTTTTGTTGTGGAATTTGAGGGGTGGTAGAGGTGGTGGAGCGGTTTGGGTGTTGGTTCATTTTGTTGGGGGTTGGAGGAGGATGAACCTTGAAGTTCCTTCCCACTTTTTTCTTCTTAGAACCGAAAACCATTATCACAATATCAAATTGCAGTCCAATACCTCAACAATCACTCACAACAATCACACTACAACAATCTCCAAAACCAAGAATCCCCAAGTTCAACCCACAAGCAAGCAATCTATGACAAGGAAAACTAACACAAACAACAAATCAACAATTAATAATGCTTAAGATGATGAATGAACACAATATAGGCATGCACCAAAAATTTCAACATGAAAATTCATAAGCATACAATTTCTCAACCAAAGGCATGCTTCAAATTCAAAGGTAAATGAGAGTAAGAAGAAATGTATACCAAAATGGGTACCCACAATTGCTCCTACTATCCCCTTGAAGAAGAAATCAAGACTTCCTCAAGAACCCTCCAATGGTGAAAAGAAATGCACACAAAGAGGAATACCGAAATTGGGGGTTTTAAAGGATGAAATTTCAGATTTTTGGTGAGAAAAATTGAAGAAAAGTGAGGGAATTGTTGAAATTTGATGGAGTTTGATGATTTGGAAGAGAAATTGAGGTAGAATGGGTTAGGGTTTGGAATGGAGTAAGGAGTAGAGAGAGAAAGGGGGAAAAACTGATTTGGGGTGGAAATGAGAGTCGGGCATATGGCTGAGAATAAACGAAGAATCGCAGTTCTTAAGAAGGGCCGCGCCCGCTACCCATGTCGCGCCGCGGCTTTGGGGTTTCAGGTTTCTGATTTTCTGAACTGCAGGATGCGCCCGCGCACTGCGCGCCCCTAACTGTCCGCGCCCTCTCGGGCATCTGAGCCATCTCCACCTTCTTAAGAAAAAACTGAAAACCCCTTCTCCGCGCCCGCGGGCCTCCGCGCCTCTTCTGTGCGCGCCCTCTCCAGCCATCTCCCAGGCATCTCCACTTACCCTTGAAAACTGAGGGGGGCCTGCCGCGCCCGCGGCCTGGGCCTGCCTGTGCCGCCCTCTCCAGGGTTCCTCCTGGCATCTCCACTTTCTCTTCTTCCATACTCCTTCTCCTCTCCAAACTCAACTTAATAGATCAAAATCCCAAAGATCAAGTACCTAATGAAAGAACAAACACACACAATAAGAGATTAAAGAAAAATTGTTCAAAAATAATCAAAGTCAAGAAACACAAAGTCAAAAGAGTTAAGAACTCGGTTCCCTCCCGAGAAGCGCTTCTTTATAAGGTCATTAGCTTGACCATTCACATCATCTTCAAGAAAGTGGCTTAGGATCTGGCGGATCGAGCCTCATGCACTCAATCATGCCAACTTGATCATTGCAATGGTAGAGCTTCAAACGGTGGCCGTTAACCATGAACTTGTTCCCATCCGCTTCTAACTCAAAAGACCCATAAGGAGTTGTTTTCGAAATTGTGAAAGGCCCCGACCATTTTGACTTAAGCTTTCCGGGGAACAAACGGAGCCTAGAATTGAACAACAACACCTTGTCCCCAACCTTAAAGCTCTTGTTCCTTATATGTTGGTCGTGCCACCTCTTGGTCCTCTCCTTGTAGAGTCTTGAGTTCTCATAGGCATCATAGCGGAGCTCCTCAAGTTCATTGAGCTTAAGTAGCCTTTTCTCGCCCGCCAAGGTCATATCCATATTGAGCTCTTTGATCGCCCACCAAGCTTTGTACTCTAACTCAACCGGCAAATGACAAGCTTTGCCATAGACCAATCGGTAAGGGGTAGTACCAATCGGGGTCTTGTAAGCCGTCCTTAGAGCCCAAAGCGTATCATCAAGCTTGAGAGACCAATCTTTCTAGACTTGTTTACCATCCTCTCAAGAAGGTTCTTGATCTCCCTATTTTGATACTTCCACTTGCCCTTGAGTTTGGGGGTGGTATGGTAGGCCGATTTTATGATGAACCCCATATCGTTTGAGGAGAGCTTCAAGTTGTTTCTTGGCAAAGTGAGAACCACCATCACTAATAAGAACTCTTGGAACCCCGAATCTTGGGAAGATGATCTTTTTTAGAAGCTTGAGCACAACCTTGTGGTCATTGGTGGGCGAGGGTATAGCTTCGATCCACTTGGTCATAGTCCACCGCCACCAAAATATAGAGATTGCCACAAGAGGAAACAAAAGGCCCCATAAAGTCGACCCCCCATACGTCAAAGGGTTCAACCTCCAAAATATTTTGTTGAGGCATTTCATCACGCTTGGTTATGCCCCCACTCCTTTGGCACTTATCACATCTAGCAATGAATTTGTGGGCATCCTTGTGCATTGTTGGCCACCAAAGAAGAGATTGAGAAATCTTGGCCACGGTCTTTTCTACTCCTCCATGCCCACCACATGGCAATGAGTGACAATGCTCAAGCACCCCTTCGATCTCATGATCCGGAACACATTTTCTGAAAAGCCCATCTCCACATTGCTTGAATAAATAAGGGTCGTTCCAAAAATACCTCCTCACTTCTTGAAAAACTTTTTCTTTTGTTGAGAAGAGAATTCCGGGGGAACGACACCATGCTAGGTAATTGGCAATGTCCGCATACCAAGGGCTTGATGTTGATGCAATGGCCATAAGAGCCTCAAAACCCACTTCTTCATTGATAGGCACATCTTCTTTAGTCTCAAAAGGAAGTCTAGATAGATGATCCGCCACATAATTTTCCGCTCCCTTTTTGTCTCTCATCTCCATGTCAAAGTCTTGGAGAGAAAGAACCCAACGAATGAGACGCGGTTTTGCTTCCTTTTTGGTCATAAGGTAGCGGACCGCTATGTGATCCGTGTAGACTATCACCTTTGAGCATATGAGGTAAGACCGGAACTTATCCATGGCAAAGACAACCGCTAGCATTTCCTTCTCCGTTGTGGTATAATTCCTTTGAGCTTCGTCGAGCGTTCTACTTGCATAGTAGATGACACAAGATCTTCCTTCTTTCTTTTTGCCCAAGTACGGCACCTACTGCAAAATCACTTGCATCGCACATTAGCTCAAAAGGCAAGCTCCAATCCGGAGCTTGCACAACAGGAGAGGAGATGAGGGCTTCCTTGAGCTTTTGGAATGCCTCAAGGCAAGCCTCATCAAAATTGAACACAACATCCTTTTTGAGTAACTCGGTTAAGGGCTTGGGCGATAGATGAAATTTTTTTGATAAACCTCCGGTAAAAACCGGCATGCCCAAGAAAAGCTCTCACTCCCGTGACGGAGGTAGGAGGGGGCAACTTAGCAATCACCGAAACCTTAGCCGAGTCTACTTCAATGCCCTTTTTGATACTTTATGGCCTAGGACAATACCTTCCTCGACCATAAAATGGCATTTTTCCCAATTCAACACTAAACTCGTCTCTTGACACCTTTTCAAAACTTTTTCAAGGTTAATAAGACATGTGTCAAAAGACGATCCACCAACACTAAAATCATCCATAAAAACTTCAATTTCATTCTCAAGCATTTCAGAAAAAATGGAGGTCATGCATCGTTGAAAGTTGAGGGAGCATTGCATAACCCGAATGGCATTCTTCAATATGCAATGTCCCATATGGACACGTAAAAGTAGTTTTCTCTTGATCATTTGGATGGATAGGAATTTGAAAAAAGCCGGAATATCCATCCAAAAAGCAAAAGAAAGCATGATGGGAGAGTCTTTCCAACATTTGGTCCATGAAGGGGAGAGGAAAATGATCTTTCTTAGTGTTCTTGTTCAACTTCCTATAATCAATGCACATCCTCCACCCGGTCACGTCCGGGTGGAGATTTCCTCTCCTCCTTCTCCCTTGACAATG